>NW_027507787.1:56327590-56510090 GCF_037356315.1 Lithobates pipiens | reverse complement strand
CGATCTGAGATTAGCATGCAAAAAAAATAATGATCATTTGCCCAATAATCTTATCGTGTACCGGGCATTAGCGCCTGAAAAACGCCTCAGTGTGAAAGTAGCCTTAGGCCGCGTACACACGCGCGGACTGTTCGCCCAACCTTGTTCGTCAAACAGTTTCGGCAAACAGTCCGCTCAAAATTAGCATGGACGGACATGGCCACACACGACGAACGAACAGTTTGCTGAAACCGTGCGCGATGACGTGAACGGCACGTACGACGGGACGAAAAATACGACGTCCTATACACTGCATTATAACTTTCGGCGTGTAAATCCTTTCTGAGCATGCGCGGAACTTAGTTTGACGAACAAGCCTACACACGGGCGGACTGTTCGCTGAAACAAGGTTTCAGCGGACAGTTTTTCGGAAATTCCGTAAAACCTTGTTCGTCAAACTGTCCGCTGAAACTGTCCGCTGAAAGCCCACACACGAGCGGACTGTCCGCCCAAACACTGTTCAGCGGACAAAGTTGGGCGAACAGTCCGCCCGTGTGTACGCGGCCTTAGAGAGTGAGATGTGCTCTGACACTGCCAGCACTTGAATACAGAGTGTAATCTCAGAACACCGATACTGTGGGCTTGGAGCGGTGCTGATCCGTCGTGAAAAAGTTTTCAACGTTCTACTTTACAGACCAAAAGTCAGCAAATAAGAGAAGTTGTTTTTCCTGGAAATAATGAGAAAGGTTTACAGATCCCAGTTTAAATTGCAGGTTCTGTCTATCAATAGTTACTGCACAAAGACTATCTTTTTCAGCAGCAGCAAGAAAATCCAAATCTAAAAGGCTGCATCTTTACATAATTACAAACTATACATTGGATAGGAACCGTGTTTTTTAAATACTTCTATGTGATTTTAACATTTAAGTTAATCTACTTAACAGGTTGTTCTAAAAGCATGAACAAAATAAAAGCTGTTTGTCAGGATAACTGTTGCCTAGCAAAGTGACACTTAACATTATCCTTATTGTCTAAAAAGAATCCATATACATCTACTACTTAATGGCCCTGTAATCTATTTTTCATGAAATTGTTTCTTAATGTGTTTTTATGGCTCCCTGTAACATTCTTTGTGAGCCCCCAAACCTCTCCTTTTCCCCCTGGTTTTTGTTTAGAATGAGCAACGCGTGTTAAATGTAGTCATGCACACAACACATTCCATAGTCCCTAGTCCATCTCGGAAGCAAACAAGAGGGTAGCTACATGCCTACATACAGTTGAACCACAAATGTAGCTACCCTCTAACACAGTCAGATAACAGCAGTAAGAAAAAAGGAAAACAAAAAAATGGACTTGGAGAAGGCTGAGAAATAGGAAGTGCGTGTTTTTTTTTTTTTTTTTGGACACTGCCACAGTGTTGGTCTTCCAGAGTAGTCTTTACTTTACTCTTCACCCTTTTATTGACTTATGAACTTTTGATATTGATGAGGGTCATAGTTCAGAAGAACCCAATGCAACAGAACTAAACGGGGCACTGGGCTTGGATTTTTGAAGGGTCTCGGATTGTCACTGGGCACACTGGCTTTAATTCAGTAGAACATCAGAAGGCGGGACCCCCTTGGGGGGGGGGGATTACCCAGAGTTGAGATTTCAAACACGATCCAGTGAGAGCATCAAACAAATGTCCAAGAGTCCAAGATAATTGATGAAATAGATTCATCACAGTGCAATTTTATGTGGTATCTGCTCACCTGAATATTTTAAGCGCGGTCAGAATTCTTAAACTGTAATGAAGGGGCAGTGTGTTTGGCCCCAAAGTGCATTGGTTCTATTCTGCTATGAATTGAAATTATCCTTAAATTACCTTGAGCTCTTGGATGTTGGGTGCTCTCATTGGCTTGTATAATTCAGAAGAGCACATGCACAGGCTTTATGTAACTAACATTGTGCCATTGTTTTGGTATGCACAGAACCCTACCTGTTATGCCATTGTTTGCAAGACAGTAAAACAAAACAAAAAATCAACTTTTATTTTATTTTTATTTTTTTACCTTTCCACTTGTGCACCTTCTAGTCTGACCTACATGTTTTAATACAGATGCCAATTGGTGCTTCAGCTTGTTACCTTATCCCACTACCATGTGTTGCAGGTTTTCGAATGGGTTAATCTAGAATTGGAAGTTATGGTTTCTCACTGTCTCCACCACTTGGAAAGTGGGTTAAAGGTTAATTTTGTCTAATAAAATTTCTCCTCACTAAAAGCTTTGAAGAAGATAAATATTTTATTATCTTTACTAATGTTAATTGCGGTACAGCCTGCCCCTGTGAATGTCATTTGATGCTTTTAAAGTGGTTACAAAGGCTATTTTTTCCAATAAAAAAAGATGTTATACTTACCTGCTCTGTGTAGTGGTATTGCAAAGAGTGGTCTCTTATTTACTATTTTGGGAGTGCCCCAATGGCAAGTCTGCCATACCCCTGCCTCACTGAGGGGGAAGATGTAGAACCAGCCTGTAACATAACCTATGGGCACACGGCTCTGTTAATGGTACTCTTCAGGCACTTTGTACTGTTTAGAAAGTTGAACAGTCCTTTACCAGTCTAGGACTGTGTTGCACCATTCTGATGGAAGCTTAGGCACTGAAGGAGTGATGACACACTGGTTTGCACTGGATGCCCTATGGGGGCCTATCACCTGGATCTCCTTTGGTGAGCACTTAGGACTTGCCCGTTTTTCTCAAGAGATGGTAGGCTCCTGCTCTTCTCGAATGCTGCAACAATTTCATAATCTCCCACCGACACTTTTTCACATGTAAGACTTTAGTGCTTGCCGCATGCACCCTGTATGTACTGCGTCATATCGGATTGGTGCTGTGACTGATTTTTATTCTGTTGCGTAGCACCTAGAAAGTGGTGTGATACTTGTGGGTAGTATCACTGCTCTCTGCAAGGGCCACAACATACCCCATAGTGTGTGCTCCATTTCCTCTCCTGTGAGCCTTGCTAACTTTTGATATTTGATAAGGCCAACTGGCAGATCTTCCTTTAGGAGGCCTGATGCAGTTGGTCCAGACCCCTCTCTCATGTTAAAGTCCACTTCGTATTTGGAAACTCTCCATCTGGGGCACCCTACTCTTACTCTGCCTTATCTAGGTAGGAGTTCTTCAAAGCCGTGGCGCAGTAAATGGAGGAAATTTGGATCAGGAATAGCCTGTTTGGAATGCAGGGGTTGTAAGCAGGCTCTATGCTATCTCCAATTTTCCTTCTTTACAGCTGTTGCAAGGTCAACAGAGGATGAAGAGTGCTCCCTATCCCCTGTGGATGACTTGGTGCAAGAGAAGTCTCAGTCCCTGGACTAATACTATCCTCCTTTTTGTGGATATAGTAAACACGTTCTTGGAACATGAGCTTCCAGCATCCTGTACGCCCTAGGTTTCCCATTCTGGGTCCTCAGATGAAACAGACTTATCCTGTACATTCTCTTGAAGCTTATGTTGTATAAGGATTGGCCTAACCAGAACAAGGTCTTTACCCCTCCCAAGTGGTTTTCTCAGCAATATCCTATTAAGGAAGGGTTTTTAAAGAATTGGTCTGTTCCTATAGTAGATCTGGCTGTTTTCAGTAAAAAAAAAAAAAGACTGACTGTCCCTGTGAAGGACGCCTAGGTGTGTAAAGCTGAACTCCAGCATAAGCAAATATTTAAATCTGAAAGGCATGTGTTTTTGTGTATTTCATCTAGCTCTGTACAGTAATCCGTTGTGAAACATCTGTGCATTTGACACCTCAAGTAAATTCCCCGTGTCGGACCTCACGCTGATGGCTGCCTGCACTGTAAAACACTGAAGACTAGTGCACACAAGCCTTAAAGTGGTTCTAATACCTAAAAATGTTTACCTTTTTTAAAGTGGATGTAAACCCCATTCATGAAATCTGACCTGGGCACATATATCTGTAGTGTTTACTTATCCCTCTCCGAAGCTCTGTGTCTTTTTGCTGCTTCATGCATCTGTTATCTGCATTATAACTTCTGATCAGTTCTCAGACACATAAGATAAAAGCAGCTGGAAATTTGTGTTGGGGAGGGTACTATAAATTAGCAGAGAGCTTGTCTATTCACAGCACAGCTCTGCAAACTTCTTTGTTCCTCTGTCTATGTTATGGGGGGACGTTGCCTTTCCTCCAATCAGGTGCCACACAGTGTAAGCCCAGACCAAACCCAAACCCCCCCCCCCCCCCCTGCATCGAATGAATTCCCTGCATTATGGGAAAAAAATCTTAGGTAGCAGTATGCCTCCTGTAATGAAACGGGACCCCCGCCCAAAGTGACTCCTGTCACACCTTCTTTACCCCCTCCTTATGCTTTACCTGAGCGCTCACTTGACCTAGCCCGGTGCCGGTCTGTGGTACCTCTCACATCTCTCAGACTTTGCTGCGGAAGCACTAGCTTTTGACTCCCACTGCTGTCAGTCAAATCCTGTGACAATGGTTCAGACACACTGTCGGTGTCTATAGACGTAGGCAACATGGCTCTAGAGCGAGACCCCAGATGGTACACCATAGGAGGGGTGAGAAGGGGAGTAGCCAGAAGCATCGGCAGGGGACCTGGAAGAGGAGGAGCAAGTCCGCTTTGTGCAAAACCATTGCACAGAGCTGGAGAGCAGAACACGTATGAAAAAAGACTTTACAATCAAAAAAAAATAGGGGAAGAGGGTTGGGCTACTTTCACACTAGGGTGGGGGGCGATAAACTGCCCCTAATTTTAGCAGCGCTTTACTGCTGTTATAGTGGTGCTTTTTAGCCGCTAGCTGCTAAAATTAGGGGCAGTTTATATTCGAATAAAGGGTTAAAAGCTCCATATAAGCTTTTTTATAACTTCTGAAAGCACTCGGGCTCTTACACTGGGGCTGAAGGGGAGACGTTTTTCAGGCGCTATTTTTAGCCCAACAGCCCCAGTGTGAAAGGGGTCTTGCTGTACTGTAGATAAAAAGTAGCATTTGTATTCTATAATGTGTGCAGTTCATAATGACCCTAAAATTTGTGGTACAGAGCATTGCAACAATGATTACAAATGAGGTGTGTTTTATTTTTTTTCACAGAAACGATAATGTTGCATTGTATCTCTGAATCCCAAGCCTGCATAGTATTTACAAGCCCCAAAATTTCTAATTGTTACAGCAGAGACTAGAGCTGCCCAGACATTTAGACCCCTTTCGCACTGCCAGAGGGCCGCGTTTGCTTTTCGGCTGCTTTTAACCCCTGCTAGCGGCCGAAGAAAGGGTTAATTGCTCCCAAAAAGTGCTGCTACCAAAGCACTTTGCAGGCACTTAGTGGTGCCTATTCATTTCAATGGGCAGGAGCGGTGTATACACCACTCCAAAGATGCTGCTTGCATGACTTATTCTAACGTCCTGCAAGTGCACCACTCCAGTGTGAAAGCACTCGGGTTCTCACACTGGGGCTGAAGGGGAGACATTTTACAGGCGCTATTTTTAGCCCAAAAGCGCCTGAAAAATGCCTCAGTGTGAAAGGGATCTTAAAAAGCAAGTTCCAGTTATTTTGACAGCCAGGAATTGCCCGTGAAAGCATTTGTTTGGGCATAGGTAGCATGCATAAAGTACAAGATTGGTTAAAGGGATAAAACTTGAGGCAATGTGCTACTTTTTTTTTTTTTTTTTTTTGTCATATACTTTTTCACTTTGAGTTCTGGTTCTCAGCAGTGCAGCTTTTAAGTCGCGTTGCTTCAGCGTAACTTCAAATCTGACTATTGGTGTGATTTCATGCTTGCTGACATCTGTGCAACTTCATTTAACAGATGTCAATGCAAGTCGTACTGAAATCGCATAGAAATAGTGCAGGATTTGAATGGGATGCAACTTGTCATGTGACTTTGAAGTGTCAAGTTGCACTGGTGCGAACCAGGGCTAAGTGATGTCAGTTATGCGACCTCGTTGGATATCTGTAATGCTTAAGTTTTGTTTTTTGTTTTTATATAGTTTGCGTAGTTTATCAGTACCTGTGTTTGTATTCACCTGATTTAGAAACAAAGGCTGAGGATACTTGCATCTAAGCATATCCTAACACAAAACCAAAAACTTTATCTATTACAGCTTTCCAGTCCTTAGATGTGCTGGGTCCACTAGTCTTCTTCTTTATTCAAGCTAAGGGTATTTTCAGTATGTACAGAAAATGTTGCCCTTACCAGAAATTCTGTGTTCTGCAAGCTTAAAAGAAAGCAAGAAGAACCTAATTTTGCTTGTGTAAACTACTAGTCCCATCAATCCTCTTGTTCATTAGTATGGACAAAGGCAAATATGTTTGAAGTCTGGTCTGTGGGACAACCATGGTTACCTCAACCAATATAGTGTGGAAAGAATGCAGAGAAATTAAGGGACAGGAAGGTGTGTTTTTGTTTTCTTTTTTTCTTTTCAGTATTAGCCGGTATAAATAAGGGGAAAGCCATTACACCTATGGACTGGTAAGCTACAACATTTTACATTTTTGGTTTAAAACTAAGATACTATTTCCAAACAAGGCTACAGTAAAATCTTGCAACACCCAGTGTAAATCTCCCATGTCTAGAGGTCAACAGGTCAGCTGCAGTTTAAACTTTCAAGCAGATGTTGAGATGAGTAAATACTAAAGTTGAAGTCGATCACACTACTTGTACTTTCTCCTATTTTCTATAATTTGTTCTGTATAGTGTGACAGTTTTTTTTGTGTTGTTTTTTTTATCTGTAATTAAAACAAAATATCCAGTTTAGAGAGTTCTCAGCTATAAACTGTAAAGTAGCAATAGGCATTACATAAGGCCAGTCATACAGGGTTCGGCTCTCTGCTGGTTCCGCAGGAATGAATGTACCAAGCTGATTGATCCTGTGGTCGCAGGAAAGAAATTTGTACCATGTATGGCCTGCTTTAGACATGTACTGTGTACACTGGGTAGAACAGTTTTCTCATACCACACCTAGTTTTGCATTATATTAGATATTTCTCCAATTTAAGGCAGTATTTGTGTAATGTGTATGCTGCAGCTTTGCCATGTCAGCAGTTTAATATTCCAGGGATTTGTTAATTGACCAAATATTTAGCATGAGTAGGTAAATCTGTTTCAGAATAACTATAAAGTAAATTTTATGCTCATACATATATAGGAGAGAGCATACATTTAGAAGCCCTGGTTCACACTGAATGTGGCTTTGAAATCGCACTACTTCAGTGCAATTTCGAAGCCGACAGTCTGTGTGATTTCATGTGTGGCTTGCCAACATCTGTGCAATTTCATGCACAGATGTCGATGCAAGTCGCACATGAAATTGGCAAAAATAGTGCAGGAACCTTTTCAAAGTCGATGCAAGTTGGAGTCGCACCAATCTGAACAGTTCCATAGCCAGAAATGGGGTGCAACTTATCATCCAACTTTGAGCTGTCAAATCGCACCAGTGTGAACGGGGAATAAACCCTATTTGGATGACCTTTTTGTTTACTAAAGGAATGTGAATCGGAAACTCAAACAACTCGCTGTTTAAAAAAAAAAAATAATTCTTTCCACATTTTTGTTTTTCTTTCTTGTCCCTGTGCTGCTGATGTCATTCAACCTCATGGTGACAACAGTGGATCATGTCTGCATAAGGTGTGTTAAAATGGACACGTTTAGGCCACTTTCACATGAACAATCCATTCAGGTCCGCCTGTCAGTTTTTCGGAGCCATCCCCGCTGAGCAAGCGGATGTCCACGGGGAGGATAATCACTGATCCGCCCCATATGAAAGGACCCGAAGTCTTCATCAGAGGCCTCAGTAATGGGGGAGAAAACATTGAGTTCAGTTGGGAGACAAGACATTGTTACTATTTAGCAGGAAATGCCTGAAAGAACTTTATGGCAGGATCACCAGGTTTTGTTTTAATGAAAGATGCTAATTAAAATATATAGGAAATTCCTTTTAAAATGAACATGTTAACTCACAAGATTTCAGTCTGTTTTACATAAGCATTTATGGCAATAAATCCTGTATTAGAGACCCATTTACATCTTTGCGGTGTGTTAATGCAATGCATGATTCATTTGAATGGGCTGTTTTAACACCACACGTTCACCCACGTTGCCAAAAAGGCATAGTGTGTTGAAGCACAACTTTTAAATATAATTTTTGTACACGCAACTTGATGTCAGAATCATGCATGGTCTCCACCTATTGTGGCTCAACCTATTTTATTGCAAATATACAGTTTATTTTGCCACTGCCAAATTCGCTCAGTGCCCAGTGACCTCACAGCACATGTTCCATGTGGGGCCTTAAACATTAGAATTGCCAATTCTTTCCTGCCCATTGAAATTCTGAAGTGAATTAAAATGCAATAAGGGCTTTTCTAATTTTAGTACCCAATCCCCTCTTGATGGTTAAACTATAATGGCTTACTTAAAAAAGCGTTTTTTTGCGTTTGAGTCCCCCTCCAGTGTTTACAATTGTCCAGCAGGTTGGTGGGTAAGCAGCTCAAGCAGTGGCACATCGCCTCTACCTCCATTTTTTTCTTTTGATTTGGCAGAAGTGCACACACACAAAATAATTCTGTTTTTTTAACCGACTGTCAATGTAGCTGATTTAATGTGACTGGATAGGCTGGACAGATTGAAGGCAGCTGATTGGTTTTAATGAGACTTAAAATGCACAATGTGACACATTTATTAATCCTAATTGTTTAAAGAGAATATATACATATGATATGCTTCCACCTTCTGTTTTTGCATAATATGGAATCCCAGCTTTGTACAAGCTAGTGTCTTTTAATGAGCAGCCATATTGATCATGACAGGAACTGCATAGGGTAGAAGTGTAAATTACTTTTTATTTTTTATTTTACCTAGCAAATGTGGAAACCTTCCCCCAGAAAGCTGCTTCTTCAGTCTCATATGCAGTCTAGGCTCATTCATGGGTAAGTTTTGTTCATGTACAAGTTCATTATGGTCATGAAGCTACACTAATAATTATTGCTCTGTATTGCATTTTTTGATTTGCCTTTAAAATGGCTTATGAATCAAGTGCCGATAAGTATAATATGCTTAAACTCCAGGTTTTCTTCATAGTTTGCAAGTATGTGATGCATGGGCCTTCTGTGTCCTGGATGTTAACCCTTTTATCCCCATTCTCCCGATGTATGTTACCAACCAGTACATTACTTCCTTCAACCACTATTCCTGACCTGTATGTGCAGCACCATTAGCAAGCTTCCATGTTTCAACACCTTCAATACCAGCATGTGTCTTCAATTGCAAAAATGAGATCGCCTTATAGTGTCTACTTTCCAAAAAAAGAGGTTATTTTGGAAGGGTTTCATATTGTCGTGGCATTTTTAAACAAAGTAATAGCAGCTACTTTTTTCACTAATAGGTAAAGTGAATAACATTGATTATATCATTGCAGTGATATCGAAAAGTAGGTGGGATATATTAGGCAGCAAGTGAACATCTTGTCCTGAAGATGAGGTGTTGAAAGCTCAAAAAAAAGGGAAAACATGTACCGTATTTATCGGCGTATAACATGCACCCCAAGTTTAGAAGGGAATTTTAAGGGGAAAAAAAACTTACATTTAAATGTCCATCAATGCAGCCTTATCAGTGTCATTTGCAGCCTTGTCCGTCGTTGCAACCTTGTCCGTGTTAATTTCGGATTTTATTTTTAAAAATGGCGCCGCCGAGATGTCCTGTGTATCTCGGAGGCCGAAAATGCCGAGAAGGACCGAAAGAGGCTAAAAATCTCTCAAAAATCATGGAGGATCGTCGTCTAACACGCACCAGCGATTTTCCCCCGATTTTAAGGGGGAAAAGTGTGTTATACGCCGATAAATACGGTATTTTAAGCAACTTTGACTATGGTCAAATTGTGATGACAAGAAAACTGGGTCAGAGCATCTCCCAAACTGCCGCTCTTGTGGGATGTTCTTAGTCTGCAGTGGTCAGGACCCAGCAAAAGTGGTCCAAGGAAGGAAAACCAAGGCAAACCACTAATGATTTTAAGATCTATTTCATCTGTACTGTTGGTATTATACAATTCCTTATTGAATCTGGGATAATCCCAGTTCTGATCCTCTTTCATATCATTCTTCTTATATTATTTTACCAAATGGCTGCAAATAAAATCCATATAGAAGCTCCTTGTGTTTTATACTTTATTCTCCGAGATCTTGTACTTGATTTGTACCAACAGATATATTCATTACTTGATGTATACTTGGACATATGCGAATAGCTTTAATATGTTCATTTTTTGTTTTTTTTTCATCTTTCTGTAAAGGTTTTCTTTTTAATAAAGAAAAAAAACAATTTATATTTTTTTAAAAATTTGTCTGGTTGGGCGGCCGAGGGTTATTGATGTGCATGGGGAGTGAAGGCTGGCCCATGTAGTCCAATCCAATAGAAGAGATACTGTAACTCGAATTGCTGAAAAGTTAAAGCGGGAGTCCACCGGGACTCCGCGTTTTTTTTTTTTTTTTTTAAAAGCCAGCAGCTACAAATACTGCAGCTGCTGACTTTTAAATAGTGACACTTACCTGTCCAGTGCGCCCGCGATGTCGGCACCCGAAGCCGATCGCTCGCTCGGCGGCCGGGTCCCGCCGCCATCTTGGGTATGGGAATCAGGAAATGGAGCCTTTCGGCTTCATTTCCCGGTTCCCTACTGCGCATGCGCGAGCCGCGCGGCGCAATCCGGACGGTCCCCGCTGCCTCTGGGAGCTGTGTGTTTCCCAGCAGGCAGCGGGGCACTTCCTGAAGGGGGCGGGCGCTTGCGGAACGGGGGCGTAACCTACGCTCGTTCCGCAGGCAGCTAGCCCGGAAGTGGGTGCAGTTACCTGGATTATCCAGGTAACTGCACCCCCCTCCCCCCTGAAAGGTGCCGATTGTGGCGCCGGAGGGGGGGAGGGATCAGATGAGCGGAGGTCCATTTTAGGGTGGACCTCCGCTTTAATATTGGTTCTGATCGGTGTCCCAACAAGCAGGGCAATACTGGTTATATATGGGGCTATGTAGGCACAGACTGGTCAGGGTGCCCACTCTGCACACAGTCAGAAGCACCTACAATGGGCCCATAAGTATCAGAACTAGACCATGGAGCAATGGAAGAAGCTAGCCTGATCTAATGAATTCAAGAATAGTTTGAGGAACATGAGTCTGAGGCCTCCAACCCAGATAACAAGGATAACTTACAACAGGTTTGTGTTGGTGTAACTTGCTGCACATTTTCACTGGCAAGTTGTACACTTGCAGAGCACTTGAAGTACAAGCTCTAGTTGACAATTTTTCAATTCGTAGCAAATGTGCGTGGCAAGACTTTTTTTTTTTTCAATTGGTGAAAGATCTGGACTGCAGACAAGTGAGCTAAAGCACTCGGCCTCTTCTACTATGAAGCCATGCTTTTGTCATTAAATCTACAAGGCCTTCCTGAAAAAGATGTCTGGCTAGGAGTATATGCTGCTCTGTCCTGGTGCCTCCCCGGTTTGCTTAAGAGGATGCAGAAACGGGAACATTGTTCTTATAAATGGTTGATTTGTGTTAAAATCAAAATATACTGGATGAGAATATTCAGTGATGCACCCTTTAGTAATGTCAATGTTCCAAACATGTCCAAACTGCCCCCTTGAATGTGGAGATTGCAGACATGGCATGTCCAGACTTTTTTTTTTTTTTTTTTTTTTGATTGAGAGAGAATGAGCTGAAGCATTTGTCGGAAGGAGCACTCATCTTTTCTAAACCCTTTTTACTTTCTCCCTCTCTCCTGTATCTTTCCTATCAGTATTCTTTCTGTGAGCCATTTGCTCCACCTTGTTTTGGTTTACTCAATATCACCACTTACAGTAGATGGCACTGCAAAGTAGACTGTTTAGGACCACATTTTGGCCCTGAAGTGCTGCCAACGGAAAATTTTCTCTTTCGTTATTTGACATACACAGGGCTCCATTATTCAGAACCATAGGGTTATATTGCCCCCTACAGGAGTAGGACACTAGGCAGAAAAAAGACTTGCCTAAGCCTATGGACAGTCCTAGGTGATATACAACCCCCCCCCCCCCTCTCTCTCTGCTATAGGCCTTCAGTTTTTTTTTTTTTTTTCTGCCTTGTCAGGCATAAAGGCCTAGTTCCCTGCTGGGATCTCTGGTCCTGGCAATTTTTTGTTTTAGCTTTTTAAACTACTTTTTTTCTCCTTGCCTTTTTCCTGTGAGATCTACAATCATCTTCCGGAGTGGGTGATGGGCTGAACACTAAAATGCAGTGGTCTTCCTAGTCTGGCCAGCGAGCACGTGCAGACCGCATCTACACGCTAGGACGGGGGCTGGCCCTGCGAGTTAAATGTCTTGCGAGGTCGCATACAACAGAGACTCGGCCTGAGTCGCAGAGTTCCTCATGGCCGACAGCCCCCCACTTCGGTGAAGGATCTGTCTGGAAGCATTACTTGTGCATTCACTGGAGTGGTACATAAGGGGTACCCTCCTCTCCTTCCCTGGAGTGGTGTGGGGTGCAGGTACTTCCTGGGGTGGACGGTCCCTCGGGTTCTCCTCCACAACCCCCATTTCCCTGGATGAGGCCCAGGCCTTTGGCTTAGGTGCTTCAGACACTTTCCACCCCACCTCCAGGGTTTTCACTATGGGGGTACGCATTGGCACCTGCTGGATGGTTGGGTGGGTGACCAGGCATCCACAGGTGTGAAGGGTCCAGTGGTGTCCCCTGTGCGGGGCATCTGTAGGCGTCCCTTGTGCAGGGTCTCAGCCAGTGCCCACTGTGAGGGGTTTCCGTAGGTACCCCTTGTGCGGGGTTTCAACCAATGCCCCCTGTGAGGGCTCAAGTTGGTACCCAATGTGCGGGGTATCCGTTGGTGCCCCCTGTGCAGGGTCTCAGCCAGTTCCCCTGTTAGAGGCCAAATGGTGCCCCCTGTGCGGGTTATCAGCAGGCGCCCCAGTGTGGGGGTCTCGGCTGGTGCCCCTTGTGAGAACCCATGGTCCGCGATCCCCGTGCGGGGCCTTGGTCGATGGCCCCATGTGGGACCTTGGTGATGCTCCTGTACGGGACCTAAAATGACAGAGGTTTCAGTCGGCAGCCCCCCTGTGTTCTTTGCGTTTTCACAGGTGGCGCTTACGCATATAGGCTAGTAAATGGCACCCTCCCCTGCCTCATCGGTCTCGACTGATCCTATGTCTGGCTCTGCCATTGTGGATGTGGCCAACCTTGTGGGGTTGGTGGCCACACTTCCTGTCCTGTCAGTGAGGTTGTTCCTCCACAACTGCAGTGGTGCACAAGAAGGTGCTGGTTGTCTCCCTTGTTACATCTGTGCAGAAAACTTTAAAGATGGAGGATGCAGCTGTGGCTGCGTTTTCTGTACCGGTCCCCTTGGCACCCATAAAATCCTCGCATGGCAAAAGCATCCCCTTCTCCCTCCTATTTTGGAATATTTGTTCGTATAGACTGGGAGTGTCCAAAGCATCCCTGTGTGGTTACAAAGACTCTTCGCTCCCCTCCTTAAAGAGTGGACTATTCCACCAGTAGTGGATCCCCCTTTCTCTAGGTTGTGCAAGGCGACAGATTTTGGTAGAGGAATCTCCGTCTTTTAAGGATCCGGCTGACATACGTGAAGGAGAGGAGCAGATTCCCTCTGCTTTTGCTGAGTTGGTGGGGGGGGGGGGTCTGCAGTTTTCTATGCGATGCCTCTTGGATGCAGTTCCCTTGGTTGCTAAGCTCTTTCTGCAGTGGTACTTAGACATGTATTGGGGCATAAGTGTTGGTCTGTGGACTGGGCTTCTAAAAAAAAAAAGAAAAAAAAAAAAAAAAGCTGTCTGGGTTACCCTTTCAAGGCAATGTCTGTTTGGGGCTCTACCCTGGATGACGACATTATGAGTCTCATGGGAGGAAAGTGTAAATGTCTTCGCTCTCCGGGATTTCGGCAGGGCACATGCTTTCTCCCTTGTTTTGGACAGTGTTCACTAGAGCTGCACGATTCTGGGAAAAATGAGAATCGCAATTGTTTTGCTTAGAATGAAGATCACGATTCTCAAACTGTTTTATTTGAAAAATTTATAATCTCTGAGAACATTAGGTTATCAGAGCTTTGTTAGTTTAATGTTGTCCATTGATGTTTGCAGATATAGTAATGAATTTGCCTTTGTACAGAATAGATCTGCACATTTTATCCAAACACTTATTTGTCTGGCAGCGCTGTGGCATGGTTACACTGGCTGCTGATTTATGCAGGACCAGATGTCAGTCTGTTTTTGAAAAACACTTCCACTTTCCTAAATGTGTTTTTATTTAATTCGTGTGTGTAAATATGTCCTGATGATGCAATAATGGTGTTGCAAACCCTCTGGAGCCTTGTCCTATCTAGGTTACCTTCACAGGAATACTTAATCTGTGATCTTGCCTGTCTTTTATTACTGCTACTATGTATAGCAGTGCGTACTCACACTGCTGTTTCCTGGCCACTCTACCCGCCCACAACCAGGCAGCGGCACGCCACATCACACGCTCCAATGACTGACGTCAGTTCCGATATCCACCATTTGCGTTCCACGCTGGAAAAGAGAGAAAAAAAAAATTTGCGGGTCACCCAGAACTTAGATCGCGTGGGGGGGGTGAATTGAGATCGCGATCATTTCGTGATTAATCGCGCACCTCTAGTGTTCACCCCCATTGCCAGTCTGTCCAGGTGGGGAGATGTCCTTGGACTGGATTCTGCTCAGGGTCATTGGACGCTGGAGGAACCCGGACTGCCAATCGATATCCTGGGACTTCGAGTGATCAGACTATGTATGGATCATGGACATCGACTTGGGGGGCTCCTCGTATGGATCCAGTCGGATGATGCCACGGCGGTGGTCTGTCAATCACCAGGGCGGACCGAAGAGTGTGTTGGCAGCCCTGATAGTAGCCAGCATCCTCCGGTGGCCTTGTTCTGGCCCTCTCCACCGTATGCATTGTAGGAGTGGGAAATGGCAAAAATGTCAGGCGGTTGCTTCAGTGGCCTAGTGTTTGTCCACGGAGTGGTTCCTATCCCGAGGTAGACCTGTTGTGTCCTGGCTTAAACGGAACGGTACTGAGGCTTCTGGCAAGGTCACAGGTTCCTTTGGTGGACACTGCAGACGCTCTGGTTCCCCTGTGGGGCCGGTATAGTCCGATCTACGCCTCTCCTCCTCTCAAGATTGGGGTGGCACAGTGGTGTAGTGGTTATGTCAAGGCTGGCTTAGCCCTTCCTTCTCTGGGCTGGCTGCTCAGCTGTCAGATAATTGCCAGCTCTCATCTCTCTCCACAGTTACCAGCTGTTCCTGATCATGCTTGTCTGACCTGCTACTTAAAGCTGTCCAGCTCACTTCATCTCTACCTTTGCCTTGGTCACATCACAAGAAACCATCTCCTGCGGTTCTTTTTAAAGACTGGCTTGCTGACATTCATTCTGGCTCCTTATCCTGCTTGCTGTTGCTCCACTTGGATCCCTGACTTCTGGCCTGGCTGATTACCCGATCTGGTTACTGGACTCTGACTATGCTTTGACTACGCTTTCTCTATTTACCTTTTTATTTTTATTTAATAAAGTGTGATTTAATTGTACTTCTGTCTCGGTCTGATTCATGGGTTTTGACAAGTTAGCACTCTCCCCTAGCAGTAAGAAGGGTTGCTGGTTCAAATCTCAACCATGGCACTACATGCCTGGAGTTTGCATGTTCTCCCTGTGCCTGCATGGGTTTCCTCCGGGTACTCCGGTTTCCTCCCACCCTCCAAAGACACACAGGTAGGTTAATTGGCTTCTGTCCAAAATTGACCCTAGTATATGACCTTGGATTGTGGGCTCCTTGAGGGTAGGGACCGATGTGAGTGTGCGATGTACATGGATAGGGACAATTGTAGACGCTCAGGTTGAACTGGATGGACTGGTGTCTTCAACCTTACTAACTATGTAACTATGTAAGATTATGCTGCGGCTTTTGCGCAGGGTCAAGGCCGAAGGGATTTGCTCATTCTAGTGGGCCCAGGTGGCCTTGTCGGTTTTGGTACGCTGACCTGGTGCTCATGGTTGCTGACATCCCTTGGTGAATGCCTCTCAGGGAGGTTCTACTGTCCCAAGGTCTGATCTTCCGTTCTCCTTCAGTTGCTGGTTTTGAAGGCCTGGCTGTTATGATCCAGGTGCGTAAGTTAACGACACTGCTGAACGCTAGGAAGCCTTCCTCTGGAAAGATTTACCACCGGACATGGCTAGCATACATATCCTAGTGCGAGGCGCTTGCCATTTACCCTTGTTCTTTCTCGGTAACATCGAGGACCAGGTGTTGGCCTTGGCAGCTTTCTTTGGCATCCCTTGGTGTGTACTCTTAACTGCATGCCGACCAGCCGCCGTAGTTATATTGCGGTAGCATGGCTCGACTGTGCAAATTGCTGTTATGCTACGTCGGTAGCATAAGCGGCCACTAGGTGGGTGCTTGTGCGCCGCCCCCGCTCGCTAGCTGAGCCGATGTGAGTGCCAGGCAGTCTCGATTGCCACCGGGCTCCTGCGATCGCTCGGGGCACACAGAGAATCGGGAGCTGTGTGTGTAAACAGTTTCCAGTTCTCTGAGCAGTGAACTGACAGATCGGTTTATACAGAGTATGAACAGCGAGGTGTTACTTTCCCTGCACGGTCCCATCCCCCCTTCAGTTAGAACACTCCCTAGGATACATATTAACCTCTTCATTGCCCCCTAGTGTTAACCCCTTCGCTGCCAGTGCCATTTTTTACAGTAATCAATGCAGTTTTAATCACACTGATCGCTGTATTAATGAATTCGTTTCACAGCTGCCCACCCTTAAAATTCCTCGTAACAAAACACCCGAGTCACTCAGAAAAGTCCAGGGCCTTGCCATTACTGATAGGGGAGATGGTGGATCAAGAGGTATTGACACCAGTCCCCATTCAGGAGCAGGGGGACTGTTTTTACTCTCATATTTTTTGTAGTAAAAAAGCCGTCTGGGAAGTTCAGACTGATCATGAACCTCCGCCCTCTGAATCTCTCCATCTGTTACAAAAAGTTTCGGATGGAGTCCATTTATTAAATAAAGAATCTCCTCCAAAAGGAGGTGTTTATGGCTACCCTGGGCTTAAGGGATGCCTATCTGCATATCCCTATAAGGAAGGAATGCCAGAACTTTCTTTGGATGGCCATTCAGGTGGATGCAAAGATGTATATGATTTTCAGTGCAGATCACTTCCATTCGTACTGTCCTCCAACCCGAGCATCTTTACCAAGGTTCTCGGGGAGGCACTAGTTTAAGACTTCAGTCGGTCTCGATCATTCCATATCTAGACGATTTACTGCTAACAGCCCACTCAGAAAACAAGCTCTTTCAGGGCTTGGATTTTTCCTGACTGACAATCCACCCTGACTGCGCTAATTCCAAGACTATTCCTACACAGGAGATCCTGTACCTAGGCTACAAGGTCATGTCTGTAGATCAGACGATAGTGCTACCGGAGGAAAAGATTTTGAATCTGTGGCACAAAATCTCCTTTCTCTAAAGCTGTCCCAAGTGTACAGTAAGAGAGGTCATAGTGCTAGGTCTCATGACGGCAGCCATTCCGGCTGTACAATGGGCCAGGTTCCATCAAAGGGACCTTCTCTCCTTCCATGTATTGTGTTGTCATGTCTGTGTCACCACTGGAGGCTGTATTGAGCACTCACCATTCTGACGCTGGAAACAGCAGAAGCTCCACACTGATCACTTCCTGGGCCCCCAGATTGGGGATTTTGATCTTTTGAATGGCAGCCAGCTGGCTCTTTTTCTTTAAAAAAAAAGTTAAAAAAGGGTTTTTTGGGTAAGTCGCGGCTGCTCGCTGAGAAAAGGATTTAACTGGCGCCCGCCATGATGCCGGAACTCACGCAGGAGATTTTCTTCTCTGTATGAAACAGGAAGGGGGCGTGGCTAAACCACGTCGGATGCCGGCCACACATGTAGGAAGTAGTTAGAGCTCTGCAAGAGAAGCTTCTGCCTGGCGGTGGAGTGCTTGCTGGTCAGGTTTGGTGACGCAGGCATTTTCCTTTGTACAACATTGTACTGTATAGCTAGGATTAATAGCAGTTATTGTACTGTACTATAGCCTAGCAAGTGTTGCATTCTTTTGCTGGTACTGCCTCTGCTTTGTACTGTAAGCTGAGTGACAAATGGACCAGGAATTCCTCTAAGGGTTCTATGGGGTTAATGGTATACAACAAACTAAAAACCCTTCCAAAAGAATGTCTTCCACCCCGGGAGGTAAAAAGAAAAATACGGCCAGTCATATGAGTCGTCAAGGGTAGAACACTTCTGTCCCTGTGTATTTCATACAAACAGGTTTTTCTTCTACCATTTAGAAGATTATTGCTATGATGTCTCTCCATAGTAGGACTAAACATAGCAGATTCCCATCTAGTCCTCTGGGCCCTTTTTGTTGATGTGCAGGAGGCTGGGGATCAGGTAGATCTTCCCAAATATTGGAAGATACTTATTTTTCCTCTTCAGAGTATTGTAACAGGGAGGGAGTAGCCACACAAGTCAGGTGTTTGTTTACTCCTTTACTTAACCCCTTTGTTGCCTGCCACAGGCTCTTGAGGTATCTACCTCTAATAGGGTTCATTTGAACCCCCCCCCTCCTTCTATTAAAGAAATGGGAGGTTCCAGCTGTTAATGCTGCAATCACTTCAGTGAGCAGAGTCTCACATGTCCGGTGGATAATGCACTGATGTTCAAGGATCCAGCAAGTTAAGGTTGGATTTTCCTTTTAAAGACAAGATGTCTGGGGGCGTAGCCTGAGGTGCAATGGAGTAGGACGTTTGCAGTAGGAGATCCGCTCGTCCACACTCCTGCAACCTCCATCCTGCAGCATCCTGCCTCGCTATTGTGCTTGGACGTCCCTGCCTTCTCCCTCGCAGCACACCTGGAGCCATCCGCCCGTTCGGACGCCGCACGGAGCCGTTCCAGTAGGATTTCCCCACTCGGGGACTGCCTCTAGAAAAGTCCGTGGCTTCGGCCTAGGCGCCGGAGCGGCGGCCATCTTGCTATACCCGGCGGTGGCTCTCTCGGGCCTCCCCAGTCCTCTACACTACCCCAGAATCGCCCCGCGGCACCCACGGCTTCCGGATCGCCCTCGGCCGCGGGTGTGGGGCCTATCTTTCTGACTGTGACCAGTGGGACAGTCCACGGCTTCGGCCTGGTCCCTCTGCCGGCGGCCATCTTGCTACACCCGAGGCGGCCTCTACAGACCTTTATGACTGCCTGCGATCTTGTATCCTTCTGCTGTGGCTGCCAGATTGCTTTTTACCACCTGTGAAGTGCCCCTTTACCTTACTGCGACCGGTGGGACAGCCTGCGGGACCGGCCTGGGCCTAGGAGCAGTGGCCATCTTGCTATACCCACTGCGGTCCTGTGATCTGTGACCCCTGTCCCCGGTTCTTTCCAGTTTTAGCCGCTGATCTTTTCGGGCACGGTCCATACCTTTACTTGCTGCACTGTACAGTTATTGTGGGCGGGGAGATTTAAGAGGCTGGCCTAATACACAGCGGCCATTTTGGAACGCCTCTGACCCCTTCCGGACCATGTCCCCACCTAAAGTCTGCCGAGGCTGCTGACAAGCTCGCCAGGTACCGCCGCCAAGAGGAGGAGCACCGGGTCAAAGATGGCACTGGCACTCCCTCTGCCGCGGACCATTCTGCCTCAGCGACTAACCAAGTCCTCGAGGCTATCGCCCTATGCCAGAGCACGCTCGCCTCCAAAATTGAGGAGGTCAAAATTGATGTGTCCCTCATCCGGCAAGACCTCTCCACCCTCCGGGAACGCGTGGCGGAGACAGAAACCCGCATAAGTAGAGTTGAAGACATCGTGGCCTCCCTGAGACGGCTGAAGGCAACGATCCGGCGGGTTTCCTTGAAAACCTCCTTACCTCCACCTTCGGCAGAGAGGCGTTTTCGGTGATGTTCGCGATGGAGAGAGCTCATCGCGTTCCGGCCCGCCCTCCTCCCCA
This sequence comes from Lithobates pipiens, assembly GCF_037356315.1. Taxonomy (NCBI): domain Eukaryota; kingdom Metazoa; phylum Chordata; class Amphibia; order Anura; family Ranidae; genus Lithobates; species Lithobates pipiens. The sequence continues at coordinate 56,490,111 of NW_027507787.1, read as the reverse complement.
GGGAGCCCCACCGCGCACCTTGATAGCGAAATTTCTTAATTTTCGGGACCGCGACAAAATCCTCCGCCTGACCAGAGAAAGGGGTAATATCCCCCATACCAATACGCATGTGGCAGTATTTCCAGACTTCTCCAGCGAGGTACAACGGCAGCGCTCCAGGTTTCAGGATGTTAAACGTCGCCTTCGGGTTCTACACCTCAAATACGCAATGTTGTATCCTGCGAAGCTTCGCGTGGAACACGAGGGCCGAACCCACTTTTTTGAGGACCCTGCGCTGGCGTCCACCTGGATTGACCAGAGGGAACACCGAGACTGAACATGCTACCCTACCTGGGCCCCCACGACTTTCTGCTTGAGCCGTTGATGGGCACATTACCACTTAGGGCCCTTTGCGGAAGCAGGGGGCTAACCCGGAAATTCCTTTCCCACTAGTTCTGGCTCTCACAGCATGATTACCGACCTGCGATCCCTGCCTCCTTTATACCTGTGGAGCGCCTGCGGAGGACCGTAGGCTAAACGACGTCCACACCTTTCCTACTATACTTTAAGCAATCATCCCTATGGCGGGCGGAGCTGCCCCCTGCTCAGCCATGATGGTGTTACACCTTTTTGGCTCCTACTCCCCGAGCACCCTTCAGAGAAGAAGTCGCCCCCCTAGGCTTTTTTGGATTTCTGTGTACTTCTTCCTCCCCTGTTTGTTTGACTCTTTTTTTCCCCCCTTTGTTTTTTTTCTTTGTTGCCATGGGTATCTATGCCCCCCTGCAATCAAGTTCCATGCCTCCAATGGGTCCTACGCATTGGATGTCCCCTGTTGGTACCCGGTTATGGGGTTTGATGTCCAAGCCGTGTTGGGTTGGCGCTGGACTGGGTGGGGGAGGGAATGTTGTGGTTTCTATTTTTCTTACACCACTATGTTTGCAAATGTTTGTTTATGCTGAAGGTACTATGTTAAAGTTATACATGCACTATTGGTATTGGCTGCTATTGTGTTTTATGCTGTCTGATATAGCCGTGACTGCTCTGCTGACTCTAGTACACCTCTGGTTTATTGTATGCGCCCTGCACCCGCCATGAGCTCTCTAAAGTTCCTTACGTGGAATGTCAGAGGCATGCGGAATAAGATAAAACGCACCACCGCCCTGGCATTCCTTAAGTCCCAGCGTGCTGACATAATCGCGCTTGTTGAGACCCATGTTACTGGCCATCTCCAATCCTCTCTCAAAAAGCCATGGATAGGTTGGGCATACCATGCCACCCACACCTCATACTCCAGGGGGGTTTCGGTCCTAATTGCTAAAAGGGTGCCGTTTGACCTAGTGCTGCTCCAGACGGATGGGCAGGGCAGATATGTGTTTGTACACGCCACCATTAACGGTTCCCCTATTTTGCTACTAGCCTGCTATGTCCCCCCTCCCTATAATACAGTTGTAATTAAGGAGGGCCTTGCATTTATGGCACAATACCCCTCAGTGCCGGCAGTGTGGATGGGGGACTTTAATATGACCCTCACTCCTGCTCTGGACCGAATGGGCACACCGGACTCCCCTGCTGACCCGCCAGCCCATACCAGACTACATCGTATATTGACCGAATTTGCCCTTGTGGATACTTGGCGTTACAGGTATCCGCATGCTAAAGCATATTCGTGCTTCTCCGCTAGCCATAACACGATGTCCCGGATCGACTTTATCCTCATTTCACAGACCTTGACACCCACACTGGTAGATGTGGGCTTCGCTCCGAGAATCCTCTCGGACCACGCCCCCTACTGGATCACGATGCAGCTCCTGAAGGCCTCTCCCCCTCCTGCTTGGCGGCTTAACCCATTTTGGTTGACCACCCTGCGGGAACAAGAAGACATCCCTACGGAGTTCCAACACTATTTTACGGTTAACGAGGACTCCGCTACGCATGACATAGTGTGGGAGACATTTAAGCTTTATGCCCGATCCCTGCTCACCACGCGTATTAATAGACTTAAGCGGTCGTCAAACCTCCTTATCCAACAGGCGACAGATCACCTACAAAGACTAGAGGAGGTGTTTCATCGAGACCCCTCGCACGACACGGCAAATAATCTTAAGGTTCAGTTACGGCAGGTCTCATACGGAGAAGGCCAAGCAGCGCATCTTTTTCTGTAGGCAAAGGATATTTGAGTATGGAGAAAGATCGGGCAAACTACTTGCTTACCTTGCCCACTTAGATTCCCGTCCCCCAGTTGTGGTATCACTGAAAGACATCCAGGGGAATGATATTACTGATCCACAACAAGTGGCGGAGAAATTTGCGAGATTCTATCGCGCACTCTACGCCACCCGGGTCACTCACACCCCCCAAGACACCAGAGACTACTTAGCGAGAATTACGTTTCCCAAACTGACAGATGCCCAACGTGAGCTCTTAGAGGCCCCCATTACTGAGGAGGATATTTCCGGGGCTATCTCCTCTCTGGCCACCTCTAAAGCACCAGGTCTGGACGGCCTACCGCTTGAATTCTATGTCACCTACTCTGAAATTTTGACCCCTAAACTCCATGACCTCTATGAATCGATATTTGACACGGGAATCCTACCCCCCTCTATGAGAGAAGCTCAAATAGTAGTAATTCCTAAGCCCGGGAAGGACCCAAACTCTCCGGAATCATATAGACCCATCTCCCTACTACAGGTCGACATCAAAATATTGGCTAAGATTCTTGCCTCCCGTCTTAACCAGGTCATCCTTTCACTGATCCACCCGGACCAGACTGGCTTTATGCCTGGGAAAAACACTGCCATGAATATCCGCCGCTTACTCATGAACATCCAGGGATCCCATGATGAAGTCGGCTCGCGGGTCGTGGTGGCTCTAGACGCTGCCAAGGCCTTCGACTCCGTGGAGTGGAACTACCTGTGGGAGTGCCTCTCAGGATTTGGATTTGGCCCCAACTTTATTCGATGGGTCCAACTTCTGTATCAATCCCCAAGGGCCAAGGTGTTCGTGAATGGCTGGCTCTCTGACCAGTTCCCGCTGGCGAGGGGGACCCGACAAGGCTGCCCCCTCTCTCCCATGCTATATGCTTTGGCTGTGGAACCACTTGCTATTATGGTTCGCGCAGACCCCAGAATCCGTGGCCTTAAGATAGGGAATCTGGAGGAGAAGATCGGGATGTATGCCGACGATACACTCCTCTACCTAGCCGATTCGGGTCCCTCCCTTCTTGCAGCCCTTCACACCATGGACTGTATTGATAGTCACTCGGGTCTGAGTATCAACTGGTCCAAATCCCAGATCCTCCCACTTGATCATTTCCCCCCTGTACCCACTTCCCCTCCTCTGCACCTCCCTAGAGACTTTGTGATCAAGTATTTAGGAGTGCAGGTCACTAGATCGCTGACAGACTACGTGCCTCTAAACATTGAACCCCTGTATACCCTGATCAAGAACAAGACACAGACCTGGGCCAGACTACCTCTAGGTGTTATGGGAAGCATCAGTCTGGTCAAAATGATACTTCTACCTAAGATGCTTTATTTGGTGTGGCATGCACCCCTATACATACCACAAAAGTTTTTCAAAACAATTGAATCAATTCTTAATTCATTCGTATGGGGTCACAGCAGACACAAATTGTCTTGGAAAATTCTGAAGAATCCGGTGACATTGGGAGGGGCTGCTCTTCCAGATTTCCAGGATTATTATCTTGCCTCCCAATTGTCCCACTTTTATCATTTTGACAAGAGCGAGCTACCAAGATACCAGACACTACTTTGCCAACACCCGGGCGACCCAGCCCATACCCCACTCCAGTCGGTCCTTCAGGCCCCATTGTCTGGACGTTCCCCCCATCACAAAGTAGACATGCTGACACATCACCGGAGGATCTGGCGGATGGCCCTGAAAAAAATTGGGACCCCGCAGGTTCACTCCTATACACCTCTATGGTTTAACACTCAGTTGCCCGAACTGTTGTCCGTTCCGGACCCCACGGTCTGGATACGGTATGGGATCTTATACGTGCACCAAACTATGACTAACACTGGGCTCAAATCATTTCAAACGCTAAAGGAAGAATTCTCACTCCCTAACCATCTCCTCTTCAGGTACTTACAGCTCCGACATGCTTTACAGACTCAATTCGCCGGCCCCAACCCTGACAGTCCCTCCTATAGTTGACATAATCAAAGGTGATGAGCCAACCAAGTTGATTTCCACCCTCTACTCCACCATCCGTCTCCCTGGCACCGCGACATTGGCTTATGCTGCTAAGACCAGATGGGAGGTGGATGTTGGAATAATTGAGGATGAGGAGTGGGATGAAGTCTTGGGGGATGTGAAGAGAGTTTCCCCCAAGCTGTCGGACCGCCTTACGCAGTTGTACATCATACATAGGACATACTTGACTCACCAGAGGATAGCACGGTTCAAACCAACGTATAATCCAGGATGCCGCCTATGTGACCACACCCCAGGCTCCTTTTATCACCTCATATGGTCCTGTCCAGTTATCCAAACGTACTGGATACAGGTGATTCGCTTTCTCCATGATCAGATGGGCTCTCCTGCTAGCCTTGACCCGAAGATGTGCCTGCTTGGTCTGTTGCCAGAGTTAGACGCTGACAAACCCCTTCGCACCTTTTTACATGAAACGCTGTTCCTAGCGAGAAAAGCGATTGCTCGTGGCTGGATGCAGGCCCTCCCCCCCACTGTCCAGTGCTGGAAGAAGGAGGTTAACAATACCCTTCCATATAAGAAATTGATTTATGCACATAGAGGATGTCCACTTAAATATGAGCAGATCTGGGGTAGATGGCTGGAAGATGGGGAGACATGTACCTGATTTGCTGCTATACTGATCCCTTACCCCTCCTCCCCCCTCTGCCTCTCCTTTTCTGTGTTTCTTCCACCCCTTGGGCCTCCTCTTATTATCTCCCCCCCCCCCCCCCTTAGTTTTTTGTTATTTTTGTGTTTTGTATTTTTTTTTCTGTTTTCCCCTCCTACCCCGGCTGATACACAGTGGCTTTGGCATGACTTTACCAATGATGAATGTCTATTCTTATACAGCACAGCTAATCCAATGTACCCATGTATGCAATACTGCCTTGGCCATGTTGGCCTATGTTACCTTTTGTACCGTTGGCATGTTTGCCATGTCTGCTTATTTACACTGTTTTCTGCTCCTTTCAACAAAGTTTGTTTTTCGATTAAAAAGACAAGATGTCTTTTGCAATTCTGGCTGCAATTGGAGTAGCTCAGTCCATTAACCCTTTAACGTCTGCTCCACTATTTTGGTGGAGCACATTTTGAGTCATGCCAATGCATTGGAATGTGGACTCCAAGGGGTTAAGGAACAGGTGTGAGATACCTGAAAGTTCTGCCTGATCAGCAGGCCCGGCAAGGGGCTGGTGTATTTGACGCACTGTGTCTCACAGATGCTATGAAGGACTCGATCGTTTAAGCCAGGGGTCTCAAACTGGCGGCCCTCCAGCTGTTGTGAAACTACAAGCCCCATGAGGCATTGCCAGGCTGACATTTACAAGCATGACTCCCATAGGCATGATGGAACTTGTAGTTTTGCAACAGCTGGAGGGCCGAAAGTTTGAGACCCCTGGTTTAAGCCCTATGGCTTATACTTGGACTAGTGCATTTTTGCAGAGGTCCATGGCTGAGATATTGATCAGCCGAAGCACCACGTGAAACCCCTTAGCCTCTCTGTGTCCCTTCCTGGGGTATGACTATTTAGAGTGGATAAGTACATCCAAAAGAGGTAAAGCTCTCTTTACCAATAAAGGAGGTTCAAACGGTTCTCCTTTTAATCATGCAGCCTTTCCTATGCCTGGGGTATCTGCCTTTAGGTGGTCTCGACAGGGGCTGCACCAGGATCTTGGGGCAGAAAGCCCATGAAGCAGAATGCTAAGGCCTTCTCATGAAGGAGCACCCCCACTCATTTGAGTGAGGGGAAAGGTCCTGCGATTCTCAGTATGGCAGGAACAATGTTAAGAGCAGAGTGATTTCTGCAATTTTTTTTTTTTTTCCCTCTAGATTACATCTAGAGTTTCAAGAGCCCAGGTGGCCCAGTCGGCTTTCGATCTGAGGGTCCAGGGTTCGGGTGTTGCCTGTGGGGTCCTTGGGGCTGCTGATGCGGCAGTCCTTTATGCAAGAGTGTCCGTCTCCTCAAAGAATCCTCCTAAGGTTCCAGAGAAAAAAGGTATTTTTAAGGCAATATAGAAAAAAATACTAAAATATATATGAAAAAATATATAAATTTTTATTACAACTATCAAAAGATATTACAAAACCACAATGATCCATAAAATAACAGTGTTGTGCTAACATATGTGTATGACATAGAATGTTACTACATACGTAGACTCTATCCAGCAAAACAGGCAGCTCTTTTTCCTACGCGTTTCGAAAAATGTGCATTAACAATTTCTTCAGGGAAGCCACTGTCTGCAAGCACACAACAAGCAATAAATATTACAGAAATTACATATATATAAAAGACATGATACATTGAAACCCAATACTTGAATACTCGCATGCTATTTCTGTACCAAAAGTAGGCACTATCTCCTCTTTAGGCGACCGTTCCAGAAACAGAAAGACAGGCCAAGAGAGGAGGGGATTGAGCCACAAACGTGGAGATGGTAAGGATAATATGGATCTGTTTGCAAGGTCACCGCATTCAAAGCCCTGGAGTCCAAATGAACTCAACAAAGGATGGGAATAAAAGATTCCTTTGCACAAATGTCCAATGGCCCATCAAATAGGAAGATGTTATGTTGTATAAACCTCAATCTTGTCTAAAAGACCTACAACAAAAAGAACCAAGAACCAAGAAACATTTTAGTCTACTCCCTAGCCCTACATCTAACATAGGACAGAGATTCCCAAAGTGTAGCTTACCGCCATAACGAGGTTCAATCGTTTCCTAGTTTTATACGAATATCACCGAATCTGGGGCATCCAAAGGACATAGGAGAAATTCCCACCTACTTAGAGCTTCTGGCGTCTGCCTTAAATAGCCCTTATTGAGTGGATTGCCGCCAAAAAACTTCCTTCAATCAACACAGAGGCTCCTTCCATCTCTCTAACCACTTCATTCTGATTGGAGGTTCTCCGAAGAGCTCCCCCTCTTTTCAACAATAACTTTTTTTCATTGGAGATCACCCAGGTGATTGCTCCAGGTATATAGATTCTTATTGGTCAAAATCGCGGCGTTTTTGCCGCCATTTACATCACATCCGGTATGGCCACTTCCGCCGGAACCGGACGTGACGTCACCTCCGCCCGGAACCGGAAATGACGTCATTTTCCGGAACCGGAAGTGACCAAAAAAAAAAAACCTTTTGTATTTCCTGGAGAAAACATCTTACTGGGCAATGACTGTAAGCAATGACTGTAAGCAATGACTGCAAGTTATTATAAGAATGCATGGGAGGAAATAAACACTACAAAATGAATCGCTAAATCTATTGCAATCCATTTGAAAGGGGGCTCATCCTAATAGACTCAAATTAATGGGCATGTGGAAATAAATCCACAAAAGTGACCATAACTAATACAGATACACCAATTAGATTTGTCACCTGCAGTGTGTCACTAAGGCAAGAACTAAAACCACTGACACAGGAATAAACTGGATAAACCTCCAGATGCCACACACAGTGGCTATTGGGAACGAAAACCAATGCCCAAATTAGTGGCAGAAAAAAGGGGAGCGAAGAAAGGGGTAAGAATAACATAACATGTTTTTAAGTGATTTATAATGGGTTTGGTGGGATCTGTGGTCACCGCGTTCCCGGCACAGGTAAGCCCATCGGGGTGGTTTTGTTGGGAGGGCGCTGTGGTTGGGGTTATTCTTACCCCTTTCTTCGCTCCCCCTTTTTTCTGCCACTAATTTGGGCATTGGTTTTTGTTCCCGATAGCCACTGTGTGTGGCATCTGGAGGTTTATCCAGTTTACTCCTGTGTCGGTGCTTTTAGTTCTTGCCTTAGTGACACACTGCAGGTGACAAATCTAATTGGTGTATCTGTATTAGTTATGGTCACTTTTGTGGATTTATTTCCACATGCCCATTAATTTGAGTCTTAGGACGAGCCCCCTTTCAAATGGATTGCAATAGATTTAGCGATTCATTTTGTAGTGTTTATTTCCTCCCCATGCATTCTTATAATAACTTGCAGTCATTGCTTACAGTCATTGCCCAGTAAGATGTTTTCTCCAGGAAGTACAAAAGGTGTTTTTTTTTTTTGTCACTTCTGGTTCCGGAAAATGACGTCATTTCCGGTTCCGGGCGGAGGTGACGTCACTTCCGGTTCCGGCGGAAGTGGCCATACCGGAAGTGATGTAAATGGCGGCAAAAACGCTGCGATTTTGACCAATAAGAATCTATATACCTGGAGCAATCCCCTGGGTGATCTCCAATGAAAAAAAGTTATTGTTGAAAAGAGAGGGAGCTCTTCGGAGAACCTCCAATCAGAATGAAGTGGTTAGAGAGATGGGAGGAGCCTCTGTGTTGATTGAAGGAAGTTTTTTGGCGCCAATCCACTCAAGGGCTATTTAAGGCAGACGCCAGAAGCTCTAAGTAGGTGGGAATTTCTCCTATGTCCTTTGGATGCCCCAGATTCGGTGATATTCGTATAAAACTAGGAAACGATTGAACCTCGTTATGGCGGTAAGCTACACTTTGGGAATCTCTGTCCTATGTTAGATGTAGGGCTAGGGAGTAGACTAAAATGTTTCTTGGTTCTTTTTGTTGTAGGTCTTTTAGACAAGATTGAGGTTTATACAACATAACATCTTCCTATTTGATGGGCCATTGGACATTTGTGCAAAGGAATCTTTTATTCCCATCCTTTGTTGAGTTCATTTGGACTCCAGGGCTTTGAATGCGGTGACCTTGCAAACAGATCCATATTATCCTTACCATCTCCACGTTTGTGGCTCAATCCCCTCCTCTCTTGGCCTGTCTTTCCGTTTCTGGAACGGTCGCCTAAAGAGGAGATAGTGCCTACTTTTGGTACAGAAATAGCATGCGAGTATTCAAGTATTGAGTTTCAATGTATCATGTCATTTATATATATATATATATATATATATAATATGTAATTTCTGTAATATTTATTGCTTGTTGTGTGCTTGCAGACAGTGGCTTCCCTGAAGAAGAAATTGTTAATGCACATTTTTCGAAACGCGTAGGGAAAGAGCTGCCTGTTTTGCTGGATAGAGTCTACGCATGTAGTAACATTCTATGTCATACACATATGTTAGCACAACACTGTTATTTTATGGATCATTGTGGTTTTGTAATATCTTTTGATAGTTGTAATAAAAATTTATATATTTTTTTCATATATATTTTAGTATTTTTTTCTATATTGCCTTAAAAATCCCAATAAATTTGAGGTGTTATCCAATTATATGTCTCATTTCCGGGATGATGGCAATAACATGCCATAGCTCATGAGTCAAATCATTTTTACCAGAGAAAAAAGGTGTCTTTCTGGTCTCTGGATCAACTGTTATCCCAGTCGGTGATATCCGAGATTCCCTTGGTGGAACAGGGTTTTTTGGCTCAAACCTTTTAAGGTCCCAGAGCCAAGCAGAGAGGTAAGACCCACTCTAGATCTCGGAGATCTGAATCAGCACTTGAACGTCCGATCCTTTCATAATTCGATCGTGTCAATCTTGCAAGGAGAGGAGTTGCATATCTCAATGTGCCAAAGTTTCCTGCTTACCAGAAATCTCTATGGTTTGAAATATAAAATTATTTTCTTTATCGTACATCATAGGACACAGAGTCTCAAGTAATTACTTGGTGGGTTATAGGCCTACCTTCAGGTGTTGACACTGGTATAACCAATACAGGAAGTTGACTCCCCTATATAACCCCTCCTCCTTCCAGGAGCACTCAGTTTTTTCGCCAGTGTCTAAGGTGTTGGTCACAAGTGAAAATGTGCTCTGCGTAGCTCCAGGAGGGATCCATGCTGGATTTAAAGAAACCTCCACAATCCGATCCATCCTCGCCACTGAGGCCATAGGATGGTACCTGGACCTCAATGCAAGAACGAGGTTTTGCCTGTAATGCTTCTCTTTGAGAGCTGGACCCTAGGAACCAGGACTCTTTTTGGTCTTGCTACATTTCCTAAAGTTGTCCTGAGGGGTGCTATACAAGGCCCAAAGGAGCAGAACCCTTTTTAAAAGGGCCCCAGTCTTTGAGCGTGTTTAAACGCAGCTCCCCCCCGTTATGGGTGAAAGTTGGATCTGTCTGTTAAATCAGCAGGATCCTGCAGCGAGGACAAGGTAAGGGAAGAAGCTTTGCTTTTTTCCTTCAATATACCTTATATGTTTTTATAAATGTCTCCTCTATAAGACGTAAATTACACTACCTATGATGTGTCTTAGTGCAGCTCTGTCTCAGAACATGTGTGGTCCCAGCAGCAGAGGGGATTCTTACTATAGATCTTGTGGGATTTGGTAAATACAGCAGTTGCTAATACAGAGATGCAATGGGCAGCACAGTGGTGTAGTGGTTAGCACTTTCACCTAGCAGCAATAGGGTCGCTGGTTCAAATCCTGACCACGACACCATCTGCCTGGAGTTTGCATGTTCTCCCTGTGCCTGCGTGGGTTTCCTCCGGGTACTCCGGTTTCCTCCCACACTCCAAAGACTCTGGTGGCAAACCGCCCTGATGGATGCAACACACACACACACACACACACACACACACACACACACACACACACACACACACACACACACACACACACACACACACACACACACACGCGCGCTGCATTGCTGAGGGGAAGCGCTGAGGATGCCAATTAGGTTCCACCTGAGGCTTTATATCAGACACTCTCTCTCTCTCATTTCAGAAAGACTTTTTAACTGAAGAGAGGCAGTCTGTCACACTAAGAGACATCAGAGCACTGGGCACGTAAGGGTGTAAACAGGCATTTCCAGACAGGAAAAACTATTGTTAGTAGCAGAAGAACTATTATTTTGTGTACCTCTGCTTGTGCTTCCAGACCTACCGTAAAGGTACCTAAGGTGTCACCCCCCCCCCCCCCCCCAGGCGCTGGGAATCCCAGTTATACCTCCATACGGTCTTCCTCTTCGGAGAGATCAGACATGGCAAGCCAGGGTGAGCCATTGGAAGCTAGCGGTGGTGCAACTGCTTCACACACTTCAGCCCCTGTAGACGTGACTGAAGATGCATTTTCCTCTGCCTTGCAAGGCTTAGAAGGAAGATTGGCGGCTTTAATCGCATCCTCCATCCAGGGTATAGGAAGCTTCCTAGATCCCCCCCTCCTCCACCTTAGACTCTTTACAGTCAGTGGAGGGTCCAAGAGAATTATGGGGACACGATGGGGTATTGCCCTCAGATGATCGGGATGAAAGACATGCAATTATTTCTCGAAGTTCCCAAGGATCCCTACTTCACAATCTGAAGTACAGAGGCTTGTAAAGATGGTTCACTCTATTTGCATGCTACCCCTAACAGAGTTAGCTGAAGGGCCGGTCTCTTCCTTGAGTTCTTTGAAGCCTTTACAGCCTTTACATGCGTTTCCCATCCACACATTACTAAAAAAGCTTATTTTATACCTAATGGGATCATCTGGATAAGCATTTTTCCCTTCCAAAGAGACTCCCAAAGCTCTATCCTATGGAAGAAAGATTCACAAAGATGGAAAGTTCCAGCAGTTGACGCTGCGATTTCCAATGTGAAAAAAAAAAACTTTTTTTTTTTTTTTTTTTTTTTTCTCAGTAGACAATGCGCTTATGCTTAAAGATCCAACAGATAAGTTGGAAGGTCTGTTAAAATCCTTTTTTTCTTAGCAGGTACTGTTGCTCAGCCTGCAATTGCAGCTATAGGCATCTGTCAATCCTTAAAGGACCAGTTCACAGGTGCTCTCAGATGAGCTCCCTGCACAACAAGCACAGGAACTGGCCAAGCTACCTAAAGCATTATGCTTTGCTGTAGACGCTATGAAGGATTCTATTCACCAGGCATAACGCCTTGCGTTTGTACTTGTACATATGCGAAGGACCCTTTGGTTAAAGGGTTGGTCAGCTGAGACGCCTTGTAAGAACCTTCTAACTAGTTTCCCCTTTAAGGGAGAACAATTCGTTGACGATAGTTTGGATAAATACATTCAAACAATTTCCAGCGGAAATGGTCCTCGTTTGCCAGTCAAAAGAAAATATAAGCGTCTTTCATTTAAACTGTTCGGCCTCTGCCATCAGACCAGGCATAAAGGAAGACCTGGGGCTACAAGTCTGCAAAGCAGAATACAAGACCTCCTTATGAAGAGGCATCTCCCCTCACCAAGGTGGGGGGAAGACTTCTGATGTACTCAGAAGTCTGGCAAAGGGAGATTCAGGACAAATGGACTCTCTACAGTGTCTCTAGGATACAAGCTAGAGCTTTGTTTCCACCATCTCGTTTTCTGAGATCAAACGTTCCCAAGGATCCAGGGAAAAGGCAATCCCTGTTGCAAGCATTAAACTTTTATTATTGGCACAAGGGGCGATCAGATTCCTAAACAAGAGCAAGGTTTGAGGTTTTACTCAAACCTAATTACGGTGCCAAAGCCAAATGGGGATATCAGACCAAGTCTAGATCTACGTAATCTAAATGGGTTCCTGAAAATCCGCTCCATTTGCATGGCGTCAATCAAGTCAGTCGTTTCCATCCTGCAAGGAGAAAAACTTCTGGCGTCCATCGACATCAGAGATGCATAGCTGCATGTCCATATATTTCCTCCCCACCAGAGGTTTCAAAGTAGAACAGAAGCATTTTCAGTTAATAGCATTGCCCTTCAAGCTTGCTACAGCACCTCGGGTATTCACTAAGGTATTAGCCCCACCTCTAGTCAGGTTAAGGGCACAGGGCATAACTGTCTTGGCTTACTTAAACGATCTATTGTTAATAGACCAGGCAGTGGCTTGCGTGAAGCAAGGTGTAGCCATCACAAGCAGTTACCTGGAAGGTTTGGGTTGGATTCTCAACCTAAAGAAAGCCTCCTTAAAGTCACTAAGAAGACTGGAGTATCTGGGCCTGATCATAGACACAGCCCAGAAAAGGGGTGTTCTTGCCTCCCGCAAGGATCAGCTCCATACAGGAGCTGTGAGGATGATCAGGTTGAAGAGAAATACTTCAATTCGCCTTTGCATGAGGTTGTTCGAAGCGGTTCCCTATGCTCAATTCCATTCAATACTGAAAGCAGTATTCTGTCTGCTTGGAACAAAACGATTCAAGCTTTGGACTTGCCAATGTGGCTGTCCCCATGAGTGTCCCAAAGCCTCAGTGGTTACTATCTTGGAACCTGCTGAAGGGAAAGTCCTTCAGATCAATTATCTGGAAGGTAGTAACGACAGATGCCAGCCTTTCAGGCTGAGGAGTAGGAGCATTGCCCATCAACATCATAGAGATTCCGGCAGTGTATCTGACTCTAGAAACCTGGACCTCCAGGTTAAAGAATTGTCCTGCCAGGATCCAGTTCGACAATGCCTTGGCTGTGGCATATATCAATCACAAGGGGTCACCAAGAGTCTCTCAGCTCAGAGAGAGGTGAACCAGATTCTAACTTGGACAGAAGAGAATGTCCCATGCCTATCAGCAGTTTTCATTCCGGGAGTAGAGAATTGGCAGGTGGACTATCTAAGTCGCTGGCAGTTATTCCCAGGAGAATGGTCTTTTCACCCCAAGGTGTTTCAGGCTGTTTGCCAAAGATGGGGGACTCTGGACGTAGACCTTCTAGCGTCCAGATTCAACACTAAGCTAGTCAACTTTGCATCTAGGACAGGGGACCCACTCGCCCCAATTCAGTTGCTACCTCAAGTTCTTTGCAGGATCAAGCTGGAAAGAAAATCGATAATACTCGTAGCACCAGCATGGCCCAGAAGGTCATGGTATGCAGAGATCATAAGGATGTCAGTGGAGGGTCCAGGGCTCTTCCCACTAAGGCCAGACCTGCTATCTCAGGGGCCGATATTCCATCCTACTTTACGAACGCTAAATTTAACGGCTTGGCTATTGAGACCCACATTCTGAATAAACGTGGTCTTTCCAGGTCATTTATCTCTACTTTGATTAATGCTAGGAAGCCAGCTTCTAGCGCTATATATTATAGAGCCTGGAAAGCTTATGTTTCCTGGTGTGAGTCCAAGGGTTGGTACCCTTGGAGATATATCATAGGCAGAATTCTTTCCTTTCTACAATTGAAGTTGGCCCTGAGTACCATTAAGGGCCAAGTCTCAGCCTTATAAAAAAATTTTTTAAAGACTGCTTGCTATGTATTGTTAAGTCCAGGGTTTCATGCAAGGAAGTGCTGCGTATTAATCCGCCAGTTAAATCACTCTTAAGCCCTTGGGACAAAAACAGCCCTTCGAACCGTTGCAGCATGTTGCAGCATGTTCCCTTAGTCCTGACTAGGAAACTGATATTTTCGTTTGCTATATCCTCAGCAAGGAGGATTTCAGAATTGGCTGCTCATTCTTGTAAGGAGTCATATTTGATTATTCATGAGGACAGAGTGGTGTGGTGTTACGTCCTCGTCCAGGTTTTTGCCAAAAGTGGTTTCAGGCTTTCATCTGAATGAAGATATTGTCCTGCCAGGGTTTTTCCAAGACCTTGTTCCAGGGAAGAAAGGTCACTACATTGTCTTGATGTAGTGAGAGCAGTGAAGATGTATTTAAGAAAACTGCTCCGATTCGTAAGACTGATGTCTTATTTCTTCTGCCAGAGGGTCCTAAGAAGGGACAGGCAGCGTCAAAATCCACTGTTGCTAAGTGCATTTGGCAAGTTCTAATACAAACTTATGATTTAAAGGGAAAGATTCCCCCTTTTCAAGTTAAGGCGCACTCTACCAGAGCAGTTGGTGCTTCTTGGGCAGTACATTTGCAAAATTTTATCAAGTGCATGCAAGATGGAATGAGGATATCGCCTTCGGGCGCAGTGTGCTGCAGGCAGCAGTACAAGTCCTCAGGTCTGGGGGTTACCTTACGGGTTGTGTCTACCTCCCCTCAAGTAGCATTGCTATGGGACATCCCACCAAGTAATTACTTGAGACTGTGTCCTATGATGTACGATAAAGAAAATAGGATTTTTAAAACGGCTTACCTATAAAATCCTTTTCTTGGAGTACATCGTAGGACACAGAGCTCCCGTCCCTCTGTTTTATGGGGTGAGAGTATATTACTTATTGCTTGGCTACAAAAACTGAGTGCTTCTGGAAGGAGGGGTTATATAGGGGAGTCAAATTCCTGTATTGGTTATACCAGTGTCAACACCTGAAGGTAGGCCTATAACCCACCAAGTAATTGAGACGCTGTGTCCTATGATGTACTCCAAGAAAAGTATTTTTACAGGTAAGCTGTTTTTAAAAATCCTATTTTTATTAATCGTGGCACTGCCATTTGGCTTACCCACAGCACTACGAGTGTTCTAAAAGATTCTGGCACCTCCTTTAGCCAGGTTAAAGGCTCAAGGCATAGCGGTCCTAGCCTATTAGATCTAATTTGAATAGATCATTTAGTCTCGGGTCTAAAATCTGATCTCAGCTGTAGATAGCTGAAATCTCTAGGTTGGATTCTCAGCCTAGGAAGATTCTCCTTATAACCATCAAGGAGGTTACTTGGGGGCTGGTTAGATACCATACAGAAGAAGGTATTCTTACCCCAGACGTGAATCAGTTCCATTGTAGGACTAATTCAACCTTCCATGAAAGGAAAATTCCTTAATTTTGGCTGCAGGAGATTTTTAGTGGAAATGTTGGCATCCTTCAAGGCTGTCCCTTACGCGCAGTTTTATTCAAAGACTGCTTCAAGACACCATCCTGTCTGTAATAAAGAAGATTCAAGCCTTGTTAGTTTTCAATATGCTTGGCTCCCGACATAGGTCAGGGCCTAAATTGGTGCTGTTATCCAGCAAGAGGAAAAGTCAAGGTGTTAGCAGATGCCAGCCTTCTAGGCTGGGGAGCAGCCCTGGAAGAAGATTCTGTCCAGGGGAGATGGTCCAGGTTAGAGGACCTTGCCTATCAACTGTGTTGGAAGTTTTCAGGCAGTACATCTGGCAATAGAATCTTGGTGGTCAGATTACGGGACTGTCCTGACAGGATTCAGTCTGACAGAGCCACGGCAGTGGCTTACATCAATCACCAGGGGAGGCAGGGGAAGTTGTGCAACCCAAAAAAGAGGGCTAGCTTTGGCAGAACATAACACTCCTTTCCTAGCAGCAATTTTTAATATTTCAGGTGTACTACTTGAGACGCCAACATTTATTTCTGGGAGAATGATCTCTTCACCTCGAGATCCTCCTACCAATATGTCAGATGGGGTACTCTGGACATGGACCTATTCGCATCCAGATTCATTAAGAAATTCGACAACTTTATGGCAAACAAGGGGTCTGCTAGCAGGTGGAACAGACGCATTAGTCTTCCCAGGGGATCAGTTTTCACTCCAGTTCTGCTACTTCCGTGCCTTCTCCGCAGGATTAAGCAGAAAGAGGAGGTGATTCTGGTGACCCCAGCCGGGTCCCAGAAGATCTTAATTTACCAAGATCATAAAGATGGCAGTAGGAGTCCTTTGAACTCTGCCATTATAGCCAGACCTTCTTACACAAGGTCCGGTATTTCATCCTACTTTAAGGACAAGGAGTTCTAACAGGTTTGACTGTTGACTCCAACTCTATAAAGGATCGTGGGTGATCTCCTTCAGTAGTGTCTACTTTGACTAATGCCAGGAAGCCGGCTTCCAGAATCACTTACTATAGAATCTGGAAATCATAAGTTTCTTGGTATGGATCCATGGGTTGGCACCCCAGGAAGTATGTCAATAGGCAGGATTCCTGCATATGGGATCTGAAATGAAGCTGGCCTTGACTTTTATCAAGAGCCAGATCCATTCCGTGTCAATGTCTTTTTTTCCTACGACCTCTTGCTTTCCCACTCTTGGTGCATAGATTATTTAGGGGGTAACACTGTTTATTCCCCCTATCAAGGCACCTCTAAATCCTTAGGATTTAAAATTTTGTCGGCTTTATTAAATCAGCCATTTGAACCTTACGAGAAATTCTCTTGGTTCTTTGACAAGAAAGATAATCTTTCTTGCTTGCCATTTCTTCTTCTAGAAGAGTATTGGAACTAATGGCTCTGTCTTGTAAAGAACCATATTTCATCATGCATAATGATGAGGTGGTTTGATGTCCTCATCCTGAATTCTTACCAAAAGTGGTAACAGGTTTTCATTTAAACCAAGATATTATTCTTCCTTCTTTCTCCCCAGAAGCCTTAATTTGGGGAAGAGAAAGCAGTACAGCCTCTTGATGTACTAAGAGCGATCAGAATCTATGTAAGGGCGACCGCTCAGGTTTGCAAAACACAGGTTGTTTGTACTGCCAGAGGGTCCAAGATATGGGCAGGCAGCATCAAGATCAAGATGTAAGAAAATAAAATAGGATTTTTAAAATGGTTTACCTGTGAAATCCTTTTCTTTGATGTACATCAGGGAACACAGAGGTCCCTCCTTATACACTTTGCTTGGCTACAAAACTGAGGACTCCCGGTAATGGGAGGGGTTATATGGGGGGAAGTTCACACCTTAAGGGGCGTGCCAGTGTCCAGCACCTGATACACCGATATAACCCACATAGCTATTACTATGGCTCTGTGTCCTCTGATGTACATCAGAGAAAAGGATTTTTCAGGTAAGCTGTTTTAAAAATCCTATTTTGGTGTCACTGAAAGACTGGTACAGCTTTCCTTCTCACGAACATGTCAGGCCTCGTGGTTGAGGCTAGACTTATTTTGGGACTTGATAGTTTTAGAATGTAGCTAAAAAGTTGGCAGGTGCTTAAAGATAAAATATAATCTGCTTATCTTTTTTGCCTTTCCTGTTTTTTTTTTTTTTTTTTTTCACACCCGAATTAACAAGCTAATTACAATTTTAACTAAAACATTTATTTTCTTATGTCATACTTTGTTTTAGACCCAGTAATGTAATGTTTTCTCTGTTGTCTCTCCACTCCCCTCAAATCTCATGCAAGCAATGAGTTAAGTCTTGGGAGGAGTTATGCAAATATAAAGGTTTGATGGGTGGGTGTCAGTCTGGAGAAGTGGCCATTCCAGTTGTGAATGACTTTATTTGCATGCAGACTGCCTTGTTAAAGTGGTAGTAAACTTTTTATTTTTACTTACAGGTAATCTTATTATAAAGCTTACCTATAGTTTAAATGATCTCCTAAATGTGCATTGTTTAGGACAGTGGTTCTCTACTTCAGTCCTCAAGTACCCCCAACGGGGCATGTTTTGGGAACTTACCTTTGATAAAATTGCTCTTATGAATACCATCCATGTCACTGATATTGATTTAAAGTGGTTGTAAACCTAGTTACACCACTTGTACCTACAGGTAAGCGTTAGTATAGGCTTACCTGTAGGTACTTAAAATATCTCCTAAACCTGCACGATTTAGGAGATATTTACCATATACGCCGATGTCATCGGTGCACTGAAGCAATGGCTTGTTCGTACCATTTCTTCAGCAGCCGTACTGTAACCGGCGGCTCCCTCACGCATGCGTCTAGAGTGGCGTCACTATGGCTTCAGCCATTCACAGCGGCGGAGCCCGTGAACTTGGAAACAACTGGTTTAGGAGAATACTCTACTAAGCAGGAGCCAGGGACATCACCTGCGCATTTGCTCTAAAGGAATGGTATACCTATGCCGTTCCTTTCAAAACTCTGCTTTGGCATTATCGTGGCTTGGCCATTCAACTGGCCGCAGCACACGAACCCGAAAGGAAGACCGGGTGAAGATGGAAGCCTCTGCAGCAGTGACAGGGTGCCATTGGAGGGCTTAGTTTCAAGTTAAGTCTTTCATAATGTACTATTATGTAATGCATGCCCATTATGGCTTTTGCAGGGAGAATTTTTTTTTTTTTCTTCAGCATTTACAACCCCTTTAATGCCCACATATGATACTGAGTTTCCATGACCAATGAATGAAAGAGGTGGGTCAGAGACAATTGGGCTGGAAAGTACTAGATGGTGCTGGATGTCAGAATAAGAGGCAGGCTTTGTCTACCTTGCTACAGCTTCTAATGCACATGCGTTGAGAGTAGCCTGTACAACTGCAAGATGGTTAGGCTGGAGACCTGCTTTAAGGCTAGGTTCACACGTGCGGGTCAGAAACGCATGTATAATCATGCACATTGCCGTTTTGCAGACACGCAGGGATGCAACACCATGCAGTTCCGTGTGGCTGTGTTTTTACAAAAAAAAGCTGGACTTTTAGCCCTGCATTTGACAGGTACAGCACCCCATTCAACACAACACACCCGAATGGATTTAAACCTAAACTAAAACTGAACTCCAGGACCAGAGTCCTGGGATCTTTGTGTGCTTTGAGTTTTTTTCTTCCAGCTCTTATGCAGTAATTCATTGTGAAGCTTTTCCTCATCACAGGAGCTTCTTGTAATCAAAACTGGTTAGTGCTGCTATCTGTCCTTGTGCAGGATGACTGGTCTCGTACCCTTTCCTCTCATGGAGCTTTCTGCAAGCAGGCATCATGTAGTGGATGGGCCTACTGCATCTCTCCCAATGATCTTCTCACTGCTTAGACTATGTATACCCCAGTGATCATGTCATTGCTACAATATTTTATAGTCCTTTTTATATGCCTAGTGTAACTTCCTGGCACTTTCCTGTGCCACGAGAGTCACAGGTGCCCCATGTACAGCCTGCAATGCAAGTGAATGTCTAAGGTTGTAAACAAAATTCTTTTAATTGGCGTTTACCTGCCTGTGTGTCCAATGTAGTTCCCAAAATGTGAAAGGCTTACACTCAAATGATGGATGCACATGTGCAGGTTAAATGCCAATACAAAGAAGCATTGGTGTTTACAAGTGTGTGGTTCTGTAAAACCATTCAATTGCATGTCAGGCTGCCTGCAAACTGTGGCTCGCCAACTGCAAGAAAGCACTGGGCAATTAGGCTAGACATATGCTGTAAAATACCAATACAATTTCGGTGTTGAATAAACCTTTAAATGGTTATAGCAGGGTTTGCAAAGGCGTCTGCTGCACACACAGTGGTTTTATATCTTTTGTTGCTATTGAGAAATATATTTAATGACAGTTTTTGTTGCCATGGTTCATCTCTAAAGTAAATCTGGGCTTTGCCTATGCAGGATTAGTAGCTGATGGCAACACTGATAAAAACATTTTCTTTTCTTGCATCAGGGGACACAGAGCCATAGTACTTGCTATGTGGGTTATAGGGCCACTGATAGGTGATGGACACTGGCCCACCCTAAGGCAAGAAGTGTACTTCCTATATAACAGCTCCCACTACTGGGAGTCCTCACTGTATTTGCCAGTGTCTAAGGAGTTGGTCACGAGTAAAGATGTGCTGTGCTGAGCTCCACTGGAAGCAATCCTTGCTGGGGCTAGCTGTGCTGACCGGATCCGTTCAGAGTGTCTTTTCATGGACTAAAAGAATGGTACCCAGGCCTTGTGTCCGAAAAAAACAAGGTTTTGCTTGCGAATGCTTCTCTTTTTAGAGAGCTGGACCCTGGGATCCAGTACTTTTTGGTAGTAAGGCCATAAAGTTTTTACTGACGGGGTGCTGTTGCAGGTTCAGGATTGTGGGTAATCTCTAGGTTCCCCTGTTCCTGAAGGTTTCGGAGCCCGCCGTGAAGGGTGATGATTGGGTTTATCTCAGATAACCCTGCAGCGAGGAAATGTAAGTGAAGATTTTCTTATGAATTTCTCCTTTTGAGTTATGTTGTCATGCCTATGTGTCACCACTGGGGGCTCTATTGAGCACTCACCGCCTGATGCTGGAAACAGAGCTGTGTCAGAAGCCTTCATGACTGGTTCTCCTCCTGCGCCCCTAATGTTGGAATCTTCCCCTTTGGAGGACTTGTGGCAAAAGCATTTATTTATTTTGAAAAAAAAAGAGACCACGCGGCCACTCAGCGGTAGATTTACCCCCCCCCCCCCCCCCCGCCGCCACATCAGCTGTTTGCAATGCGCCTGAAGTCTGCCGCTCGCGCGGGAAGACACATTATTTTGAAAGAGGGGGCGGGGCTTACGGCGTCAAACGCCAGCCACACGTGGAGGAAGAAGTTAAAGCAGTGTGTGTGTGTGTGTGTGTGTGTGTGTGTGTGTGGCTATTGAGGGACACATGTGCAGGAGGTTGGCTTGCTTCAGGTTTGGTGACACAGGCGTTCTCTTTAACACATTACTTTACCAGGCTGGGTATTGATAACAGCTTAGTGCTGGACTATAACCTAGCAGTGTACATTCTTTTGCTGGTAGTGCCTCTGCTTTGTGCTTCAGGCTATGAGTGGTAAAGGGACCAGGAACTCCTCTTGGAGTTCTAAAGGGTCAGTGGTTTCCCAACAAACTAAATGCATTTCCAAGAGAATGTCATTCTCCTCTGAGAGATGTGGCCGGTCAGATTGAGCCGCCAGGGGAGACTGTTGAAGCTGCACTACACACTTCAGTCCCTGTATATATCACACAAGAGGTTTTTTCTTCTACCATTTGTGATTTGGAAAAGAAGATTGATGCTTTGATATCTCTCCATAGTGGGGCTAAACGTAGCAGATCCCCATCTATTGCTCCGGACCCTCTTATTGAGGTGCAGGGGATCGGGTAGATCTTCCCAATGATTTGGAAGATACTTAGGATCCTCGGAAGAGGATATATAATATAGGAGTAGCATCACAAGATAGGTTGCTTGTGCACTCTTACTAATTTGGTTTGTTTAACCTTTTTGCTGCCTGCAGCGCAGGCTCTTAAGGAGCCCACCTCTAATTTGGGATCATTAAAACCTCCACCATCTGGGGATGCTTTTCCTATTCATGCATGGCTAAAAAAGCTTATGTATTCTAAATGGGAATATCTGGATAAACAATATTTTCCTCCTAAGAAATTCTCCACACTTTATCCTATGGAAGAGGATTTCTTTAAGAAATGGGGGGTTCCAGCAATTGATGCTGCAGTCGCCTCAGTAAACAAGAGTCTCACATGTCCGGTGGATAATGCACTAATGTTAAAGGATCCAACAGATAAAAAGTTGGAACTCCTTTCTAAAAGCAATATGTCTTTAGCAAGTTCAGTAGCACAGCTGGTTCTTGTGGCAATTGGTGTATCTCAGTCCATTAAGGAACAGTTTGTGGAGATACTTAAAATTCTGCCTGATCAGCAGGCCCAGCAATGGGCTGTTGTATCAGATGCACTGTTTCACAGTAGATGCTATGAAAGATTCTATCATTCAAGCCTCACGGCTTCTGCTTGGACTAGTGCATTCTCGTGCTATGGCTGAAAAATTGGTCAGCCGAAGCACCGTGTAAAAAGCTCTTAGCCAGTTTCCCCTTTCATGGTGAATGGCTATTTGGAGACGATCTGGATAAATACATCCAAAGGATCTCTAATAGGAAAAGCTCTTTTACCAGTAAATATGAAGTGCAAACATTTCTCCTTTTAAGCGTGCTGCCTCACCTGTGCCAGGGGCATCAGCTTCTAGGCAGTCTCGATGGCCTCAACCATCAGGTTCAAGGTGTAGACCCCAAGGGCAGCACCAGGGTCAGAAGAGATCTTAGGGGAGAGCCCACAAAGCAGAATGCTAAAGCCTCCTTTATGAAGGGGCACCCCGCTCGCTCAGGAGGGGGGAAGGCTGCTGCAATTCTCAAAGATCTGGCAGGAACAATGTCAAGACAGATGGGTGTAGAGTCCATAATGATCCTGCGCAACCAATAAGTGTATGAAATATTAATAAATCTAAAGTGACAAGTGCTATTAAAAATGAATAAATATGTGATAAATTAGAAAGCAAGCACAATTAACATGTCCATGTAAATCAGTCTCTTGTTGACTTAAAGAGGAGCTGCACCTAAAAAAAAAAATATTAAAAGCCAGCAGCTACTAATATTGCAGCTGCTGACTTTTAATAATATCACACTTGCCTGTCCCAGGTTCCAGCGATGTCGGTGGCAGATGACGAGCGATCGCTCGTCTCGCTGCAGCCACCGCCGCCATCCTCTGTCAGGGAATCGGGCAGTGAAGCATGAGGGCTTCACTGCCCGGTTCCCTACTGCGCATGCGCGAGTTGCGCTGCGCTTCTCTTATGGTCTCCCGCTGTGTCTCTGGGAACTGTGTGTTTCCCAGAACACAACGGGGGGGGGGGCGGAGCGATGCGGGGGTCTGCGGCGGTCTGGCCGGAAGTGGGTGCAGTTACCTGGATTATCCAGGTAACTGCACCCCCCTCCCCCGAAAGGTGCCGATTGTGGCACCGGAGGGGGGGAGGGATAATACTAGCGGAACTTCCCCTTTAGGGTGAAGAACCGCTTTAAATGACACCAGAAGCACTAAAATGAATTCCCATCAGAGAAACAAAAGGGGAAAAAAAAGGATGCACTGGAAAGTATGGGCTCAGAACTCTCACCTCCACTCCTTGATTGAACAGCACATCAAGTAAAATAAATGAATGGATCTTCTATCTGTTCTATCCTCTACCACCAGGGGGGACTTCTACTGTTAGCAGCTTGAATAATGTGGACACCCACAATAGACCACCAGGGGGCCGTTCATCCCTGTAGCAGCTGTAATAGGAACCAGGCTCCACAAATGTATATCACTCAATATAAAATATAGGGAGAAGGGGAAAAAGGCTCCAATAGTGTAGTATTGTTAAAACGGAAGGTTGAATTTATTAAAAATAAGGATTAAACTCTCACATTAAAAAACAATGGAAACAGCACATAAGAAAAATGACTTCCTGGCATCTTCTGCCAGTCTTGCATCACTTCCGGTATTGCGTCTGACTCATGGCCACTCCCTACGCGTTACGTCAATCACGTGACTTCATCAGGGGTATAACGGTCTTAGCCTATTTAGACAATCTGCTTTTAATAGATCATTCAGTTTCGGGTCTAAACCATCTGGTTACAGCTGTGAACTACCTGGAATCTCTAGGTTGGATTCTCAATCTAGAAAAATCGTCCCTAAAACCATCAAGGAGATTTCAGTGCTTGGGGCTGGTCAGAGATGCCATACAGAAGGTATTCTTACCCCAGATGAGAATCTGTTCCATTATAGGATTAATTCAAATTATCAAAGCAAAGAAAAATCCTTCCAATCGGCTGTGCATGAGATTGTTGGGGAAAATGGTGGCCTCCTTCGAGGCCGTCCCTTACGCGCAGTTTCACTCAAGACTGCTTCAAAGCACCATCCTGTCAGTCTGGAACAAAAAGATTCAGGCCTTGGATTTTCCAATACACTTGGCTCCCGAAGTACGTCAGAACCTAAATTGGTGGTTAATCTCCAGCAACCTCCAAAAGGGAAAATCTTTTCTGACAGTATCCTGGAAAGTGGTGACAACAGATGCCAGCCTTCTAGGCTGGGGAGCAGTTCTGGAAGAAGATTCTGTCCAGGGGAGATGGTCCAAGTTAGAGAGGACCTTGTCTA
The DNA here is from genome assembly GCF_037356315.1 of Lithobates pipiens. NCBI lineage: Eukaryota > Metazoa > Chordata > Amphibia > Anura > Ranidae > Lithobates > Lithobates pipiens. Next base: position 56,465,645 of record NW_027507787.1, on the reverse strand, counting down.
TCAACATTTTGGAGATTTGGGCAGTACGTCTGGCCGTAGAGTCTTGGATGGTCAGACTACGGTATTGTCCTGTCAGGATTCAGTCCGACAATGCCACGGCTATGGCTTGCATCAATCACCAGGGGGGCTCAAAAAACAATATAAGAGTAGAAATTTTATTATCAACTATACACAAATGTTGGGGACAGTTTCTATGTGACCAAAAAGTGTTCAATACATGTACAGGCGTAACATCCAAGTAAACATGATATAGAACATTGATAATCATAACAGGAAAAGATTTATAAAAATTTCCAAAGAAGTAGTACAGTAATAACAAGTTCTTTAATTTAGAACTTCTGTTGTTTATTATTTACAGACATTGTATATTCGCTCCTGATGAGTCGGTCAAGCGACGAAACACGTCGAGCTATTGAGGATGCAACCCCTCACATTTCCATCATTTTTTACAACATTTTTATGAATTCTATTGTATATTACTGTACTACTTCTTTGGAAATTTTTATAAATCTTTTTTCCTGTTATGATTATCAATGTTCTATATCATGTTTACTTGGATTTTACTCCTGTACATGTATTGAACACTTTTTGGTCACATAGAAACTGTCCCCGACATTTGTGTATAGTTGATAATAAAATTTCTACTCTTAAATTGTTTTTTGAGCCTGCCTCATTTAAAATCCCATACTCGTCTTGTTTTTTGAATTTTGAATAGGGATGGAGACGCACTGCCGCCCCCCCCCCCCCTTCCTTGTGCGTTTCATTTAAAGTCCCAGTATATGGAGATATACATTCCCCCCCCTTTTTTGCATTCCTTGCCTATCGGCAATATTCATTCCAGGAATAGAGAATTGGCAGGCGGACTACTTGAGTCTGCAACAATTATTTCTGGGGTCTCTTCACTCCATCTTCCTAGCGATATGTCAGAAATGGGGTATTCCGGACGTGGACCTGTTCATGTCCAGATTCAACAACTGTGTGTTGAATGAGGGATCCGCTAGCATGCGGAACAGACGCATTAGTCTTCCCACGGGATCAGTTTTCACTGATCTATGTGTTTCCTCCAGTTCTGCTACTTTGCATCTTCTCCGCAGGAACGAAAGGCGGTAATTCTGGTGGCCCAGAAGATCTTGGTTTGCTGATATCATAAAGATGGTGTTAGGAGTCCCTTGGACTCTGCCATTATGGCCAGACCTTCTTGCGCAACGTCCGGTATTCCATCCTACCTTGCAGGCGCTATATTTAATGGTTTGGCTGTTGAGACCCACATTCTAAAAGATCGTAGGCTGTCTCCTTCGGTAGTGTGTACCTTGATTAATGCCAGGAAGCCAGCCTCCAGAATCCTTTACTTCAGAGTCTTGAAAACATATGCTTCTTGGTGTGGATCCAGGGGTTGGCACCCCAGGAAATATGGTAGGATCCTTGATTTCCTGCAAATGGGATTACAAATGAAGCTGGCCTTGAGTACTATTAAGGGCCAGATCTCAGCCTTGTCAGTATTTTTTTCAGTGGCCTCTTGCTTCTCACTCTCTGGTGTGTAGCTATCTTCAGAGGGGTAACACGGATTAATCCTCCTATCAAGGCTTTGTAGAAGCAGCCATTTGAGCCTTTACGAGAAATTCCCTTGGTTCTTTTGACAATAAAGATAATTTTTCTGGTTGCCATTTCTTCTGCTAGAAGAGTATCGGAAATAGCAGCTCTGTCTCGTAAAGAGCCATATTTGATCATGCATAAGGATAAGGTGGTTTTACGTCCTCATCCTGAATTCCTACCAAAAGTAGTAACAGGTTTCCATTTAAACCAAGAGATTCTTCCTCCTTTCTTCCCAGAGCCTCTATCTAGGGAAGAAAAGGCACTACATTCCTTTGTGGTAAGCGTTAGATCAGAGTCTAGTTTAAAGGTGATCACTCAGGTTCACAAAACAGATGTTTTATTTGTGCTGCCAGAAGGTCCAAAAAGGGATCAGGCAGCATCAAAATCTTTGCAATTTGGATTCGTCAAGTCATTATTCAAGCTTAAGGCTTAAAGAAAATTCCTCCTTTTCATGTTAAAGCACACTCAACTAAGGCGATTAGTGCCTCTTGGGCAGTGCATCATCAGGCCTCTATGGCTCCGATCTGCAAGGCTACAACTTGGTCTTCAGTTCATACGTTTACCAGATTTTATCATATCGATGTTAAAGGTCATGAGGATATTGCCTTTCGGCACAGTGTTCTGCAGGCTGCAGTATGAGTCCTCTGGCCTCACTTTTTGTTGTGTCTCCCTCCCTTCAGTTGTCATTGCTATGGGACATCCCACATAGTAAGTAAGGCTCTGTGTCCCCGATGTAAAAAAAAAAACAGGATTTTTAAAACGGCTTACCTGTAAAATCCTTTTCTTTGATGTACATCAGGGGACACAGAGGTCCCTCCCTTCTTGATATACACTTGTATTGCTTGGCTACAAAACTGAGGACTCCCAGCAGTGGGACTGGATTATATAGGGAGTAGACTTCTTGCCTTAAGGCATGCCCGCGTCAATCACCTGTCAGTGACCCTATAACCTACATAGTAAGTAAGCTCTGTGTCCCCTGATGTACATCAAAGAAAAGGATTTTACAGGTAAGCTGTTTAAAAATCCTGTTTTTCTTTCAGTTTTTTGTCTTTAAAGCCGCATCGTCATTTCATGGCTGGTGTTCGAGCTCTGTGGCATCTTCTACCACCCTTTGTTCATCTTTCGTTATTACCATTCTTTAAAGCTTCATATTGCAATAAACCTAAATGACCCAACTTTCTCTAGCCTAGTTTTACTTAGCAAGGCTTTGTTTAGAGGTGTACTCAAAAACCTAAACTAAGCATATTGTTAAAGTGGTAATTCTCACTCTTTCTGCCTTGCAGTGATGGTCATTGGATTGCTGAGATATGCCTTTGTCATTGAACGTTATGGTCCCTCCCTGCTGAACACTGTAGCTTTTGTGTTGGGTTGGATTTGTGCTGCTGGACTCACCATGGTTGGTAATTTTCAGGTAAGAATGTTGAAAGGGCGTGGCTAAATATCTGCATTTTATCATTGTGTGCTAATGTCGGGTTTTTTTTTTTTTTTTTTTTTGTACTTATAAATGCATGTGTAGGCAGCCATTTTCATCATCCTATAAGCAGGTTTGCTTCCTATTGGCCCTCTCACTTCGTCAATAAGGTCTTGCTCTTTTGAAAGCAACAGATGTTTTGCAGTCTCTGAAGTCACTCACAAGCAGGTCACCCTGTAGACAGAGACCAGGTCATCTTCTAAGACTGTATGTGATGTCAGAGCACCACATTTTATTTACGCCAAGAAGGTGATGCATCTTAAAAATATTTGGCAATGCTATGACGTTGTGCCCGGTGATTACTGTGATTGTGACGTTTGCATTTTAGAAACGGGCCAATTTTAAAGCTCTCCTGAAAGTTCCTTATTTGAAGTTTTTCTTTGTGTTGTAAATTAGAATTAATTTTGTTGATGACACAATGTGACTTGCTGGGACTGCTTGAGGACAAGAATTTCAAAATCTGTATGGCGAGAATTAAAAGCAACTTTTACTGGTTGTACATATTAACTTTTCACACCACCATTGAGCGGAATAGATTTTCTCAAGTTTGATTAGTTGTTGTCTTTTTGTAGTTTTTTCACTAAAAATGTAAAATAATTTACAATATTGCATATGGTAATTGTTACAGAATTATCTAGAAAATATCTGTATTAGTAGCATATTATTATGTAAGGCCTCACTACAGAAATCCACATAAAAATGTCTTTTTAATTGCTGCACGTGTTCTGTGTTAGTTCTCAATGGAAATTGCATGAACTATGAGTTGCTCCATGTGGATATTTACCCACAGGGAAAAAGGGAGGCATGTCTATCAGAATGCGTACATAGACTCCTTGTAAAATGATGAGCCAAGAACATACACCCACTTGTGTAAAGAGCAGCAGAGCTGACTTGGACGAATTACTCAGATCTTGGAAATGTCATTAAAGTGGTATTAAATCCGAATGCAAACCTTTATTATATCACAGCTTACTAATTATTAGATGTGGTGGCTGCATTCTTTTTCTGGCTTTCTTTTTTTATGTTTTCATCTGGTGATGCAGCCAGTAAGTCTTTTATTTTATTTTTTCCCTTAAGCGCTTAACCACTTTCAGACCGGACCATTTTGCTGGTAAATGACCAGAGGTCTTTTTACACTTTGGCACTGCGCTGCTTTAACTGGTAATTGCGCGGTCATGCAATGTTGTACCCAAACAAAATTTGCGTCCTTTTCTTCCCACAAATAGAGCTTTCTTTTGATGGTATTTGATTGCCTCTGCGATTTTTATTTTTTGCGATATAAACGTAAAAAGACCGCAAATTTTGAAAAAAAATGATATTTTCTACTTTTTGTTATTAGAAAAATCCAATAAACTCAATTTTAGTCATACATTTAGGACAAAATGTATTCAGCCACATGTCTTTGGTAAAAAAAAAGTCAATAATTGTATATTTATTGGTTTGCGCAAAAGTTGTCACATCTACAAACTAAGGTACGTTTTCTGGAATTTACGCAGCTTTTAGTTTACGACTGCCTATCTCATTTCTTGAGGTGCTAAAATGACAGGGCAGTACAAAACCCCCCCAAATGACCCCATTTTGGAAAGTAGACCCCCTAAGGAAATTGATAAGAGGCATGTTGAGCCCATTGAATATTTTATTTTTTTGCCTCAAGCGATTGAATAATGACAAAAAAAAAATTTTTTTTTTTTTTTTACACAAAGTTGTCACTAAATGATATATTGCTCACACATGCTATGGGCGTATGTGAAATGACACCCCAAAATAAATTCTGCTGCTTCTCCTGAGTACGGGGATACCACATATGTGGGACTTTTTGGGAGCCTAGCCGCGTACAGGGCCCCGAAAACCAAGCACCGCCTTCAGGCTTTCTAAGGGCGTCAATTTTTGATTTCACGCCTCACTACCTATTACAGTTTTGAAGGCCATAAAATGCCAAGATGGCACAAAACCCCCACAAATGACCCCATTTTAGAAAGTAGACACCCCAAGCTATTTGCTGAGAGGCATGTTGAGTCCATGGAATATTTTATATTTTGCCACAAGTTGCGGGAAAATTACAAACTTTTTTTTTTTTTCACAAAGTTGTCACTAAATGATATATTGCTCATGCATGCCATGGGCATATGTGAAATGACACCCCAAAATAAATTCTGCTGCTTCTCCTGAGTACGGGGATACCACATATGTGGGACTTTTTGGGAGCCTAGCCGCGTACGGGGCCCCAAAAACCAAGCACCGCCTTCAGGCTTTCTAAGGGCGTTACAGTTTTGAAGGCCATAAAATGCCAAGATGGCACAAACCCCCCCCCCCCCAAATGACCCCATTTTAGAAAGTAGACACCCCTAAATTTAGGGGTACACTAGTGAGACTAGGTAATAAATGGCGGGTGCCCTGAAACTATAAAAAAATAACTAACCAACCAGCGTCACCTGTAACAGTTATATGGTGATCACTGGTGAAAGGGTTAACTAGGGGGCAATCAGGGGGCTTTATGCGGTAGTATATGGGGGTCCCTGGCGCTATAAAAAGCTGCGGCGAACCTAAATACCTACCTGCCTAACTAGCGTCACCTGTGACACTAATACAGCGATCAGAAAAACGATCGCTTATTAGGCTGGGTTCACACTGGAGCGATGCGGGAACGCCACGAATCCGCGGCGGGTTCCCGCATCGCATGCCTCCCGGCGGCAGTTCACACTGCCCTATGCGAACTGCTGGGAGTGTCAGTGAAATGTTACTGACACCCCCAGATCAGTTCGCATATCGCAGTGCGATCTGCAAACTCGGATCGCATGGTGTGAACACCCATGCGATCCGATTCTGCTGCGGGCCAAAAAAAGGGTCCCGTGCGAATTTGCGGCGGGTGCGGCGGGTGTGGCGGGTGCGGCGGGTGCGGCGAATGGCTGAACTCGAATCGCACAGAGATCGGATGTGATTTGCACTGCAGTGCGGTGCGAATCACATTCGTTCTCATAAACCGCTGCAATGTGAACCCAGCCTTAGTGACACTGGCGACGGGGGGTGATCACGGGGTTAAACCTTTATTGGGGGGGTTAGGGGGGTACATTAGAACTAAAGGGGGCTAACCCTAACTGCCCTAACAGTTATTACAGTCACAAATGACACCAATGCAAAAAAAAAAAAAAAAAAAAAAAAAAAATGACATTGGTGTCACTGTGACTGGGGGGCAGGGGTAATTGGGGGGGTGATCGGGGGGTAAAGGGGGGGTGTGAGTGTGCCTGGCATGTTCTACTGTGTGTGGGATGTGTTGGTGCAACTCACTGATCCGCTCTCCTCCGTGTCGGAACGAAAAATACCGACACGGAGGAGAGAATACATCACTTCCTCTCCTGTGTTTACATTACAGGAGAGGAAGTGATGTCACCGGGGATTTCCATTCGTCGGGAGCGATCGCGAGGGGGTGGCCATGAATGAATGGCCGTCCCCTCGTCCGGGATCGCTCCCGAACGAAAACCGACCGCCGCAGGCACCGGGCGGGGGCCCGATCGGGCCCCCGACCCGCGGGAGGCAAAGGACGTACATATATGTGCTTATGCCTGCCCGTGCCATTCTGATGACGTACATCGGCGTGAGGCGGTCGGCAAGTGGTTAAACAGAATTTATCAGTTACAGAGATGAGACAAAAATAAAAATTTTAACACCAAAAACGGTACTTACAATGGCCAGCTTTTATTTATGTAAAACCTTTATCCCTAAAGCAGGGGTGTCCAAACTTTTTTCAAATAGGGCCAGATTTGATGAAGTAAACATGCTTGAGGGCTGACCATTTTGCCTGACATTCTTTAAACCATTAAAATCCATTCTAAGTGTGTTCGTCCGTGTACTAATACATGGCCCAACAAGATTTCTCTTGCCTTTGTGTTGTGTGTGGTGAATAGATGAGCTTGGGTGTGTTATTTTGATATACCGTATTTAATCGGCTTATACCACGCACCTTAACTTTAGAAAGGAAGTCTCAAGGGGAAAAAAAATCTTATTTTAAATAAAGAACTGTGAAGCAAAATAAGGATCAGTGCCCATCAATGCAGCCTAAACAGTGTCCATCTGCAGCCCCCCACTCCATTGCCATGAATGCAGCCCCCACACCAGGCATGTACTGGCCATCGGGACTACCGGGAGATTCCCGGTGGGCCGATGGCTCAGTGGGCCGGTCTGGTGCAGTCCTGGAGCCGCTCCTCTCTGACAGTGAGTGATTTCGATTTCACTCCTGTCAGGAGGAGCAGTCTCCGAGATATGCTGGAGAGAGCATTAGGCTTTCTGCTCCCTCCAGCCTGCAGGGGGAGATAGACACGGTCAGCAGACTTTCCTTCCTCTCTCCCCTATCGCTTGTTATCACATGACTGGAGAGAGGAAGAAGAAAGGCTGCCTTTAGAACCATGAGTACATGTGGGAGGGGGACACTCTGATGCAAGGAACTGGTGGTGAGACTCTGATGCAAGGAACTGGTGGTGGGACTCTGATGCAAGGAACTGGTGGTGAGACTCTGATGCAAGGAACTGGTGGTGGGACTCTGATGCAAGGAACTGGTGGTGGGACTCCGATGCAAGGAACTGGTGGTGGGACTCTGATGCAAGGAACTGGTGGTGGGACTCTGATGCAAGGAACTGGTGGTGGGACTCTGATGCAAGGAGCTGGTGGTGGGACTCTGATGCAAGGAGCTGGTGGTGGGACTCTGATGCAAGGAGCTGGTGGTGGGACTCTGATGCAAGGAGCTGGTGGTGGGACTCTGATGCAAGGAGCTGGTGGTGGGACTCTGATGCAAGGAGCTGGTGGTGGGACTCTGATGCAAGGAGCTGGTGGTGGGACTCTGATGCAAGGAGCTGGTGGTGGGACTCTGATGCAGGGAGCTGGTGGTGGGACTCTGATGCAGGGAGCTGGTGGTGGGACTCTGATGCAGGGAGCTGGTGGTGGGACTCTGATGTAAAGGGGATGCTGATGGGACACTCAAAACTTAAGTGGGTCGGTCTGGATGACGTCCAGGGCCGAATTTCTGTCCCAGTCCAGCCCTGCACCACACTGATATGAATGCAGCCCCCACCGTATTGCCATGAGTGCAGCCCCCACCGTATTGCCATGAGTGCAGCCCGATTCATGTCCATCTGCAGCATTGGAGGAGACAGGGAGGGGGGCGGGATGAGCACCGACAGACATACAGGAGAAGCTCCTGTTTTTATCGACGACCTCTAATTGAAAGTCCCGCCTCCTATGATGGACAAAACTGTTGTCCAATGGCAGGGCAAGACTTCCTTTTACACAGGACGCTGGGTAAACAGGAAATACTCCTGTATACTTTATGCACGGCACTCGTCCCGCCTGCTCCATGGCAGCCAGCATATCTATCTTTTGTGGCCCCCGGCGCTCTGGGATTCGTTGGGGGCCACAAAAGATATATATGTCAACGTTACTAGGCGGGACATCCGAAACCAGAACGCGGGCAGCGATTGGCCCGCGGGCCGGTCTTTGGACATGCCTGCCCTAAAGGAATAAAAACTGCTTTAAAGCATTAGCTGGAGTTTGGCTTCAATTTGTTAGAGTATTTAAATCTGCTAGTATATCTAACATTCCCCTCCCCCAGAATGACAATCCTTCTGTCCAAATGTGCCTGCTGTGCTCCTTCATCCAGAGTGGGGGAACTCTAATATAGGAGGCGTGTTACTGGCTGGATCGCCAGATGAAGAGCCTAAATATAAATTGCAGCCACTACATCTGATTGGTAAACTGTAATAGTTTTTGGTTTTGGGTTTAACATGGCTTTAAGTGGCCTCAATATACAGTCGCTTACAACAGTGAGTACACCACTCACATTTTTGTAAATATTTAATTATCTTTTCATGTGACAACACTGAAGAAATTACACTTTGCTACAATGTAAAGTAGTGAGTGTACAGCTTGTATAACAGTGTAAATTTGCTGTCCCCTCAAAATAACTTAAAGAGGAAGTAAACCCTTCCAAACAACTTGGACCTATAGGTAAGCCTAGATTAAGGCTTACCTGTAGGTCCAAGCAATATCTCCTAAACCTATATGGTTTAGGAGATATTTGCCCGAAAATGGGCACCGCTGTCTACGGCGCATGCGCCGTAGACAGCGGCGCGCAGGCGCACTAAATGCGGCAAATCCAAGAATGGATTTGCCAAATTTGTCGACTCCCGTGCGCATGCGCGGGAGTGACGTCATCGCGGCTTCGCCGTATGACAGCGGCGGAGCTGCGAGGCGCGACTCCCGTGCACATGCGCGGGAGTGACGTCATCGCGGTTGCGCCGCTGTGATTCGTCGGAGCTGCGAGACGCCACAAGCAACATGGATGCGGCGGACTACAGGGGACAGCGGCGACTTCGCTGGCTCCTGTGTCAGGTAAGTGACACATAATGGACTACTATGCGATGCATAGTAGTCCATTATGCTTTACCTTTGTAGGGAAAAAAAAGAGGAAGTAAACCCATTAGGGTTTACTTCCTCTTTAACACACAGACATTAATGTCTAAACCGCTGGCAACAAAAGTGAGTATGTGAAAATGTCCAAATTGGGCCTAAAGTGTCCATATTTTGTGTGCTCACCATTATTTTCCAGCACTGCCTTAACCATCTTGGGCATGGAGTTCACCAGAGCTTTGCAGGTTGCCAGTGGAGTCCTCTTCCACTTCTCTGACGACATTATGGAGCTGGTGGATGTTGGACACCTTGTGCTCCTCCATCTTCCGTTTTGAGGATGTCCCACAGATGCTCAATAGGGTTTAGGTCTGGAGACATGCTTGAACATTCCATCCCCTTTACCCTCAGCTTCTTTAGCAAGGCATTGGTTGTCTTGCAGGTGTGTTTTTTTTTTTGGGGGGGGGGGGGGGTCATTATCATGTTGGGATACTGCCCTAAAGCAGTAATCCATGTCCTTAGTCTGCTTGTCTTTAGCAAACTGTTTGTGGGTGTTCTTGTGCATCATCTTTAGAAGAGGCTTCCTTCTGGGATGACAGCCATGCAGACCAATTTTGATACAGTGTGCAGTGTATGGTCTGAGCATTGACAGGCTGACCCCCCCCCCCCTTCAACCTCTGCAGCAATCATACGTTTTTCCAAAGACAACCTCTGCATATGACGTTGAGCATGTGCACTCAACTTCCTTGGTCGACCTTGGTGAGACCTGTTCTGACTCGAACCTGTCCTGTTAAACCACTGTATGGTCTTGGCCACTGTGCTGAAGCTCCGTTTCAGGGTCTTGGCAATCTTCTTATAGCCAAGCCATCTTTATGTAGAGCAAATTTTTTTTTTCAGATCTTCAGAGTTCTTTGCCGTGAGGTGCCATGATAAACTTCGAGTGACCAGTGTGAGTGAGAGCGATAACACCAAATTTTACACCTGCTCCCCATTCGCACCTGAGACCTTGTAACACTAAGGGGTCACAGGACACCGGCGAGGAAAAATGACTAATTGGGCCCAGTTTAGAAATTTTCACTTAGAGCCGGTTCACACAGGAGCAACTCAGATCCGATTTCAGGTCGCTTTAGGTCGTGCTACATGTAAAAATCAATGTAAGTGAATGAGAGCCATCTTAATGCACACTACTGAAGTCGCTCCAACTTCAGAAAAGGTTCCTGTACTACTCCAATCCGACTTGTAGGCGACTGGTACCCATTGATTTCAATGGAAGTCGCCTCCAATTCGGATCTCCGTCTATATGGAGGCGACTCTCACAGAATTATCAGCTCTCGAGAGGGAATATTTTTTTATAAATTTGGCGTGGGTTCCCCCTCCTGGAGCATACCAGGCCCTTAGGTCTGGTATGGATTTTAACGGAAACCCCCTACGCCCAAAAACAGCGTGGGGGTCCCCCCAGATCCATACCAGACCCTTATCCGAGCACGAAGCCTGGCCAGTCAGGAAGGGGGTGGGGACGAGCCAGCGCCCCCCCCCCCCCTCCTGGACCGTACCATGCTGCGTGCCCTCAACATGGGGGGGTTGGTGCTTTGGGGAAGGGGGGCGCCCTGCGGCCCCCCCCACCCCAAAGCACCTTGTCCCCATGTTGATGAGGACAAGGGCTTCTTCCCGACAACCCTGGCCATTGGTTGTCGGGGTCTGCGGGCGGGGGGCTTATCGGAATCCGGGAGCCCCCTTTAATAAGGGGACCCCCAGATCCCGGCCCCCCAACCCTATGTAAATGAGTAAGGGGTACATCGTACCCCTACCCATTCACCTGGGAAAAAATGTCAATAAAAAACACAACACAAGTTTTAAAAGTCCTTATTAAGCAGTTACGGGGGTCTTCTTCCGACATCGGGGGTCTTCTGACAAGGCATGCTGGGACGGTGATGTCATAAAGGGGCGGGGTCATTTTTTCCCAGGTGAATGGGTAGGGGTACCCCTTGCTCATTCACATAGGGTGGGTGGCCGGGATCTTGGGGGCCCCCTTATTAAAGGGGGCTCCCGGATTCTGTTAAGCCCCCCGCCCGCAGACCCCTGACAACCAACGGCCAGGGTTGTCGGGAAGAGGCCCTTGTCCTCATCAACATGGGGACAAGGGGCTTTGGGGTGGGGGGCTGCAGGGCGCCCCCCTTCCCCAAAGCACCAACCCCCCCATGTTGAGGGCACGCAGCCTGGTACAGTCCGCGGGGGGGGGGGGCCCTCGCTCGTCCCCTCGCTCGTCCCCTCCCCCTTCCTGACCGGCCAGGCTTCGTGCTCGGAAAAGGGTCTGGTATGGATCTGAGGGGGGCCCCACACCGTTTTTCGGCGTAGGGGGTTCCCGTTAAAATCCATACAGACCTAAGGGCCTGGTATGCTCCCAGAGGGGGAATCCACGCCGTTTAAAAAAATAAATTGGCGTGGAGTTCCCCCTTGAGAGCTCGTTCTCTTATTGGCCACGGCAAAAGTCGCCTGGCCTGGGGCGACCTAAAGTCGCGTTGTAAGTTGCCCCAAGTCGTGTCCAAGTTGCCTCCAAAAGTCACGTTGGAAGTCGTGTTGCCCTTGTGTGAACCGGCTCTTAGGGGTTTACTTACTCTTGTTACCAGCGGTTTAGACATTAATGGCTGTGAAGTTATTTTGAGGGAACAACAAATTTACACGGTTATACAAGCTGTACACTCACTATTTTACGTTGTAGCAAAGTGTCATTTCTTCAGTGTTGTCACATGAAAAGGTATAATAAAATTATTTACAAAAAGGTGAGGGGTGTACTTATTAGATACTGTATGTACTGTACATCATCTGAATTGGAAAAGAATGTGATTATTACTTTTAAATTTAGGAGAGTTACAGATTTTTTTTTTTGTATGGGGGGGGGATAATTGCAGTATATAGTAGGGCAGCCACACAGAGGACCCAGGTGATTGCATTGATCATAATACCATCGCTGACTACTACGGTGATTCTCATCTTCCACAGCAGTCTATCAGGTATGAGATTTGCATACTTAGAGTCAAGTTTTACCAATGCAAGTATGCGATTAACCCCTTTCCGCCACTGCTTTCTAACCATTTTAAGAGGTTCCAAATGCTGGGAAGTGAAGGTGGACATTTGGGTCATGTGACCGCTGTTTGGCTTTCACAGCGGCCACATGATCGGAACGCTTCCGATCGGAAGTATGCATCAGGAGCTTCCCAGTCCCTGCTGACTGTGCTGGGAGCAAGCAGGGCTTGCGCTCTCAGCACAGAAAGCTTTTACATAAGGCCGCTTTTATGTGGTTGCATTACAACCAACCTGCATGTATATGCGCCATGTCTGTTGGAAGAGGTTAAGATCGTACCTGGATTTTAGCTTTAAATTTTAACCCTAAATACTGTAGTTTCATGTAAACCCCATAATCTCCCCTCACAGAAAGTTTTGCAGCTGTACTTATTACATCGTTCCTATTATAGGCCACAAAAGCGATTTAAGTTGGGCAGACGCGTAGATGACCCTTGTCCTAGATGTGGAGGCTCTCCAGGTACGCTCATTCACATATGGTGGTGCCCCAAGCTACATACAGTGGGACAAAAAAGTATTTAGTCCGCCACCAATTTTGCAAGTTCTCCCACTTAAAAAGATGAGACCTGTAATTGTCGTCATAGGTATACCTCAAATATGAGACAAAATGTGGAAACAAATCCAGACAATCACATTGTCTGTCTGATTTTTGAAAGAATTTATTTGAAATTTATGGTGGAAAATAAGTATTTGGTCAATATCAAAAGTTCATCTCAATACTTTGTTATATATCCTTTATTGGCAATGACAAAGGTCAAACGTTTTCTGTAAGTCTTCACAAGGTTGTCACACACTGTTGCTGGTATGTTGGCCCATTCCTCCATGCAGATCTCCTCTAGAGCAGTGAAGTTTTGGGGCTGTCGCTGGGCTACACGGACTTTCAAGTCCCTCAAAAGGTTTTCTATGGGGTTAAAATCTGGAGACTGGCTAGGCCACTCCAGGACCTTGAAATGCTTCCTACGAAGTCACTCCTTCGTTGCCCGGGTGGTGTGTTTGGGATCATTGTCATGCTGAAAGACCCAGCCACGTTTCATCTTCAGTGCCCTTGCTGATGGGAGGAGGTTTGCACTCAAAATCTCACGATACATGTCCCCATTCATTCTTTCGTGTCCCCATTCATTCTTTCGTGTCCCCATTCATTCTTTCGTGTCCCCATTCATTCTTTCGTGTCCCCATTCATTCTTTCGTGTCCCCATTCATTCTTTCGTGTCCCCATTCATTCTTTCGTGTCCCCATTCATTCTTTCGTGTCCCCATTCATTCTTTCATGTACACAGATCAGTCGTCCTGTTCCCTTTACAGAGAAACTGCCCCAAAGCATGATGTTGCCACCCCCATGCTTCACTGTAAATATGGTGTTCTTTGGTTGCAACTCAGCATTCTCCTCCAAACACAATGAGTTGTGTTTCTACCAAACGGTTCTACTTTGGTTTCATCTGACCATATGACATTTTCCCAATCCTCCTCTGAATCATCCAAATGCTCTCTAGCAAACCCCAGACGGGCCCGGACATGTACTGGCTTAAGCAGGGGGACACGCACTGCAGGATCTGAGTCCCTGGCAGCGTAGTGTTACTGATAGTAGCCTTTGTTACATTGGTCCCAGCTCTCTGCAGGTCATTCACTAGGTCCTCCCGTGTGGTTCTGCCGTTTTTGCTCACCGTTCTTGTGATCATTTTGACCCCACGGGGTGAGCCCCAGATCGAGGAAGATTATCAGTGGTCTTGTTTTTCTTCCATTTTCTAATTATTGCTCCCACAGTTTTTCTTCCCAGCCTGGTGCAGGTCTACAATTTTGTTTCTGGTGTCCTTCAACGGCTCTTTGGTCTTCACCATAGTGGAGTTTGGAATTTGACTGAGGTTGTGGACAGGTGTCTTTTATACTAATAAGTTCAAACAGATGTCATTAATACAGGTAATGAGTGGAGGACAGAGGAGCCCCTTAAAGAAGATACAGGTCCGGGAGAGCCAGAAATCTTTCTAGTTTGTAGGTGACCAAATACTTATTTTCCACCATAATTTGCAAATACATTTTCAAGAATCAGACAATGTGATTGTCTGGATTTGTTTCCACATTGTCTCTCATAGTTGAGGTATAACTATGATGACAATTACAGGCCTCTCATCTTTTTAAGTGGGAGAACTTGCACAATTGGTGGCTGACTAAATACTTGTTTACCCCACCGTAGGTACTGGGAAGTAATTCTCCAAACTTTGAGCTCTGTTTTACACTATCCTTCACCCTGAACCCATTGTTTTGTCACTTATACTAGCTATTACCATGGCTCTGATCCCAGCTGGCCCCTGTGTAAAGTCACTGAAAAGTTGTTTACAGTACCTAGTATTTTTGCATACTCTGCCCTCCTACCCTTTTGATTGGTAGGCAGGTGACATTTAAGTTGCTTAATTTTTTGTTTATTAAATTTTGCAATTGGACCAGGGTTTGAGAGAGTATGCGGTACCTTTTTGAAGAGCTGCTTCAGGCAGGCAGTGAGCAAATTACACGTCACTTTCTATTGACACAATTTATCAGCATATCTGTGAAGTTGTCGCATCCTCTCTCATTAACTTTTTTGAAAATGAAGCCATAAAAACACACTGGGAACACAGGCTAAGTGTTCTGGACTTGGGATTTTAATTTTTTTTTTCCCCCACAGACACAGCTTTAATACATAAGACCACCCTCCTAAAATATCCCAATATCTGTTATCTGGGAAACCTTTTTCTTACTCCTATGAAAAGGCTTTCAATCTTGCCTACTCTAGGCTCTTTGCTGTCGCACAGATAATCTAACCTTGGGAAAGTAGCCCACCCCAGAAGCACACGTGAAAATTAGCAGCGCTAATATTGAAGTATCACATAGAACTCAGATTGTTGCAGTATTTCCTGAAGAGCTTTTCAGTTGCCTGAAGTTGCTCTTTAATGTAAGCGCTTTTGCTAATACGTGGTATTTGTTAATGGACCCAGCACAGACAAGTAAACAAAGATTGGAGAGCACCAGCTGTCTCCAGTTTCACTGGTAGGCTGGGTACTGTTGAGCTAGCACTTTTGTAACCTCTGCAGATGGAAAATTAAGACCTGAAAAGTCAGACTTTGCATATGGGAAGACTGTTTTTTTTTGTTTTTTTTATCTTTTTAGTATATTGATGAAGCATTAGGTTTTACCCAGGCACATCTAATAATATATATGGTACTTTGTTCAAGAATTAGAATCAGAATTCTTTTTTTTTTTTTAGAGGAAGGTCATTAAAGTTTTAACCCAAAGCATAATGCAGTGCATTCGGAAAGTATTCACACCACTTCACTTTTTCCACATTTTGTTGTTACAGCCTTATTCCAAAATGGATTCAATGTAAAATTCTACAGACAGTACCCCATAATGACAACGTGAAAGAAGTTTTTTTGAAATTTAATAAAAATAGAAAACCTGAAAAAAATCACTCGTACATAAGTATTTACAGCCTTTGCCAAAATTGAGCTCAGGGGCATCCTGTTTCCACTGATCATCCTTGAGATGTTTCTACAACTTGATTGGAGTCCACCTGTGGTAAATTCAGTTAATTAGACATGATTTGGAAAGGCATACACCAGTCTATATATAAGCTCCCACAGTTGATCATGCATGTCAGAGCACAAACCAAGCCATCACGTTCAAGGAATTGTCTGTAGACCTCCCAAGACAGGATTGTATCAAGGCACAGATCTAGGGAAGGGTACAGAAACATTTCTGCAGCCTTGAAGGTCCCAATGAGCGCAGTGGCCTCTATCATCCTAAATGGAAGAAGTTTAGAACCACCAGGACTCTTCCTAGAGCAGGCCACCTGGCCAAACTGGG
This sequence comes from Lithobates pipiens, assembly GCF_037356315.1. Lineage (NCBI taxonomy): Eukaryota > Metazoa > Chordata > Amphibia > Anura > Ranidae > Lithobates > Lithobates pipiens. The sequence goes on along the minus strand of NW_027507787.1, from coordinate 56,449,274 downwards.
CAATCAAGAGAGAAGGGCGGTGACCAAGAACCCGATGGTCATTCTGACAGCGCGCCAGCGTTTCTCTGTAAAGAGAGGAGAGCCTTCCAGAAGTACAACCATCTCTGCAGCACACCACCAATCAGGCTTGTATGATCGGCCAGACGGAAGCCACTCCTAAAAGGCACATGACAGCCCATCTTTAGTTTGCCAAAAGGCACCTGTAGGACTCTCAGACCATGAGAAGCAAAATTCTCTGGCCAGATGAAACAGATTGAAATATTTTGCCTGGATGTCAAGCGTCATGTGTGGATGAAACCAGGCACCGCTCATCACCTGGCCAATACCATCCCTACAGTGAAGCATGGTGGTGGTAGCAGCATCATGCTGTGGGGATTTTTTTTTTGTGGCAGGAACTGGGAGATTAGTCAGAATCGAGGGAAAGATGAATGCATCAATTTACAGAGACATCCTTGATTAAAACCTGCTCCAGAGCGCTCTGGACCTTAGACTGGGTTCATTGTTCATCTTCCAAAAGGACAACGACTCTAAGCACACAGCCACGATAACAAAGGAGTGGCTATGGGACAATTCTGTGAATGTCCTTGAGTGACCCAGTCAGAATCCAGACTTGAACCCGTTGAGCTTCTTTGGAAAGATATAAAAATAGATGTGCATTGACACTCCCAATCCAACTTGATGGAGCTTGAGAGGTTCTGCAAAGAAGAATGGGAGAAACTGCACAAAAATAGGTGTGCCAAGCTTGTGTAGCATCAGTCTTAAAAAGACTTGAGGCTGTAATTGATGCCAAAGGTGCTTCAACAAAGTATTGAGCAAAGGCTTTGAATACTTTTGTACAGGTGATTTTTTATTTTTTTCTAATTTGCAAAGATTTTAAACTTTTCACATTGGCATTATGGGGTGGTATTTGTAGCATTTTGAGGAAAATGAATTTAATCCATTTTGGAATAAGGCTGTAACATGACAAAATGTGGGAAAGTGAAACGCTGTGAATACTTTCCAGATGCCTTGCATTATGACATTTTCAAACCTACAGCTTGTGTTTTTGTCTGAGTATTTTTATTTTTATTTTTATTTTTTTGTCAGTGCAAGCACACCCATCATGAGCCATATCTGAAATTTTTACCGAATTTCTTGGAACATAATATAAAGAAAGATTACATGTAATTACCCAGCTATAACACATGGCTTAAAGAAAATCTATGGTCACAGCATTCACTTGATTTTATAACGGCAATATAAGCAATAGGTATTTGTAAAAATTCAATATAATCTTGCTTGAGAAATCTAATTTTATGTTGTGTGTTCTGCCTATCATCTGGCCATCTTTCAATTTCTTGGCTTCCCTGCATGCTTTGCAGCTTCTTTAGCAGTTTGATTTCAAAGGGCTACATATCCTATGGTACCTTGCTGCCTGCAAGCTGGGGTTCCTGTATTGACTCTGCCTCCTGAAACTCCTCCTCTCAGCTGCTCTGTAGTTCAAGCAGGAGTCCTCCGTGTTTTTTTTTTTAAAAGCCAGCAGCTACAAATACTGGAGCTGCTGACTTTTTAAATAGTGACACTTACCCACCTGGCGCGCCTGCGATGTCGGCACCCGAAGCCGATCTCTCGATCGTCTCTCGGGTGCTGCCGCCGCCATCTTGGGTTTGGGAATCAGGAAGTGGAGCCTTTCGGCTTCATTTCCCGGTTCCCTACTGTGCATGCGCGAGTCGCGCTGCGCAATAAGGATGGTCCCCGCTGTCTCTGGGATCCGTGCGTTTCCCAGCAGGCAGCGGGGGACTTTGGGAAAGGGCCGTAGATGCTGCAGAATCTACGCCGGAAGAGGGTGCAGATACCTGTACTGTACAGGTACCTGCACCCCCCTCCCCCTGAAAGGTGCCAATTGTGGCGCCGGAGGGGGGGGAGGTTCCAATGAGCGGAAGGTCCACTTTAGGGTGGACCTCCGCTTTCAGGAGACAGGCTCTGGATTATGTGACACAAAAATGCCCATAAAGCAGGGTGTAGTGAGCACGTCACCGAACTCAAGTAAGTAAATGTGCGGGGATCTTCACAAAATAAGTTTGAAAATCATCAAATCAGTGTTCAGACTAATAGGGATAGGCTATAAATAACCAAAATACAATGTGGAAATGAATGTGATTTTTATATTTTGACCATAGCTATGCTTAAACACAGGGGTTGCACCTGGCATGATAAATTTACCCGGCCCGCAGACATTTTAAATAACAGCGGAGCAGGAAGCTACATTAACACGGGGGAGATGCAAAACAGCGACATACAGCAGGGCTGATAGGACAGTGGCAGCTTCTGCCGTTAACGTTCCAGGTGATTGGTTGCTAGGTGTTCCTAGCAACCAATCACCAGCTTGTTAATATGAAATATTAATTCTAGAAGCTCCCGCTGTCTCATCAGTGCTGTTGTTTGTCTACCCCATGTTCTCATTCAGCTTCCTGCTCCGCTCTGCCCTATCTCACTTTACATGGGGCAAGGGAGGAAAAGGCAGAGCTGTTGGGGGGGGGGGGGGGGTGGTGGCTGTGACTTATGTAGGGGGTGTAATGTAAAGGGGTCCAGAGGTGCAGGGGCAGTCATAATCATGTCATCCACAACCTCCATTCTAGCTTTGAGTCTAATCATTGTAATAATAGTTATATTATAGTTATCGTTATGATTCTTCTGGTTCCAATAACTTCTAGTCCTATCTATCACATTATTATCTACATTAGCTTTATTTGCTGACATTCCTTGTTTCCATCACATCCAGATCTGCGCAAGGAACAATGTATTTAAACAGTGATCCAATACAAATTAGATCTACACACTGTTCATTTATTTTTGTATAAGATCCTAAATACACAGGATGAGATTGGTGTTATTAATTTTTTTCCACCAATAAGGGGTTCATGTTTGAATGACCCATTTCCTTTATAAACCCACTTATTCAGTTAACCAATTATAATCATACATATATTTTGAATTCTTTATCTGTATCGAAGCAAAACTATTATGTCACTTAGTTTATGAAAAACTCCTGTGGTTTCTTGTCGGCCAAGGGAGTATCAGTGAAGGAGAAAAATTACCAGTTTGCCAAATTTTATAACAAACTATGAAATGTGTTTTGTTTTTTGTTTTTCTTTTCTTACATCAGGGTACACAGAGCCATAGTAATAACTGTCGGTTATATCGGACCGTGTGCTGGACACTGGCACCCCCCTTAAGGCGTGAACTTCCCCCATATAACCCCTCCCACTACTGGGAGTCCTCCGTTTTTTTGCCAGTGTCTAAGGTGTTGGGTACTTGTAAGGATGTGTGTACTGAGCTCCACGGGCAGTAATCCTTTGAGAGGCAGCCATCCTGACCGGATCCTTTCTGATGTCTCCGTAATGGACAAAATGAACGGTACCCGGACCTCGTCATCTAAAGACTCAAGGTTTTGCTTGCGAATGCTTTAAGAGCTGGGCCTTGGGATCCAGTACTTTTTGGTAGTAAGGCCAATAAAAGTTTTCTGTCTTCTTGCAGGTCCAGGATTGTGGGAGAACCTGAGTGTTCCTTGGTTCCTGAAGGTTTTCTTTTAAGGTCTCGGAGCCTACCGTGAAGGGCGAAGATTGTTTTTTTTTTTTGTTTTTTTTTTATCTCTGATAAACCCTGCTGCGAGATAAGGTAGGGGAGATTTTCTCAGGAATCCCTCCTTCCATGTATTGTGTTGTCATGTCTGTCTCACCACTGGAGGCTGTATTGAGCACTCACCATTCTGACGCTGGAAACAGCAGAAGCTCCACTCTCCTCTCAAGCCAGATCAGACCCTCAGGTATGAAGGGGGTCTGATCACTTCCTGGGCCCCCAGATTGGCGAATTTTGGTCTGAATGCCAGCCAGCTGCCTTTTTTTTCTTTCACAAAAAAAAATTTTTTTTTTGGCAAGCTGCGGCCGCTTGCTGAGCGGAGGATTTACCGCCGCCATGATGCCAGCACTCACATGGGAGATTCAACTTCCCTGTTTGAAAGAGGAAGGGGGGGCATTTCCGCACAGGGGCGTGACTAAGCGACGTCAGCCACATGTGTAGGAAGTAGTTTAGAGCTCTGCAAGAGAAGATGCTGCTTAGCGGTGGAGGGACAGAGCAGAGTGGTTGCTGGTCAGGTTTGGTGACGCAGGTATTTCCCTTTTGACAACATTGTACTGCATAGCTAGGATTAATAGCAGTTGTACTGTAGCCTAGCAAGTGAAACATTCTTTTGCTGGTACTGCCTCTGCTTTGTACTGTAAGCTATGAGTGACAAAGAGACCAGGGACTCCTCCTAAGGGTTCTAAGGGGTTAATGGTATACAATAAACTAAAGACCCTTCCAAAAGAATGTCTTCCTTCCCTGAGAGGTAAAAAGAAAAATATGACCAGTCAGATGAGCTGTCCAGGGTAGAACACTTCTGTCCCTGTGTATTTCATACAAACAGGTTTTTTCTTCTACCAAGATTATTGCTATGAGGTCTCTCCATGGTAGGACTAAACATAGCAGATTCCCATCTAGTCCTCTGGGCCCTTTTGTTGAGGTGCAGGAGGCTGGAGATCAGGTAGATCTTCCCAAATATTGGAAGATACTTATTTTTCCTCTTCGGAGGATCCTAACAGGGAGGGAATAGCTGCACAAGTCAGGTGTTTGTCTACTCCCTTACTTAACCTTTTTGTTGCCTCCAGCACAGGCCATCCTGTCGGTCTGGAATAAAGAGGATTCAGGCCTTGTTTGTTTCCAATACATTTGGCTCTCGACATGGGTCAGAGCCTAAATTGGTGATTGTTATCCAACAGGAGGGAAAATCTTTGTCCTGCAGGGTGTTAACAGATGCCAGCCTTCTAGGCTAGTGAGCAGCCCTGGAAGAAAATTCTGTCCAGGGGAGATGGTCCAGGTTTGAGGACCTTGCCTATCAACTTTGTAAGTTTCAGGCAGTGCATCTGGCCATAGAATCTCGGCGGTCAGACTACGGGACTGTCCCGACAGGATTCAGTCTGACAGAGCCACGGCGGTGGCTTACATGGATCCCCAGCGGAGGCACGAGAAGTCGTGCAGTCCAAAAAAGAGGTGAAAGCTTTGTCAGAACACAACACTCCTTGCCTATCGGCAATTTTAATATTTCAGGCATACTACTTGAGACACCAACAATTATTTCCGGGAGAATGATCTCTTCACCCCGACATCGTCCTAGCAATATGTCAGATGGGGTACTCCAGACATGGACCTATTCGCGTCCAGTTAAATGAATAGGGTTGACAACTTTGTCAAACAAGGGGTCCACTATGAGGCGGAACAGACGCATCAGTTTTCACTGATCTATGCATTTCTCCAGCTCTGCTGCTTCCGCGCCTTCTCTGCAGGATTAAGCAGGAACAGAAGGGGGTGATTCTGCTGGCCCCAGCCGGGTCCTAGAAGATCTTAATTTATCGACCTCATAAAGATGGCAGCAGGAGTCTTTTGGACTCTACCATTATAGCCACACCTTCCACAAGGTCCGGTATTGCATTCTACTTTAGGGACAAGGAGTTCTAACAGGTTTGACTGTTGAATCTCGCTCTATAAAAGATTGTGGGAGATCTCCTTCGGTAGTCTCTGGTTTGACTAATGCCAGGAAGCCGACTTCCAGAATCACTTGCTATAGAATCTGGAAGGCATAGGTTTGTTGGTATGAATACAGGGCTTGGCACTCCAGGAAGTATGTCAATATGCAGGATTCCTGCATATGGGAGCTGAAATGAAGCTGGCCTTGACTTTTATCAAGAGCCAGATCCAGGCTGTGTTGTCTTTTCCTATGGCCTCTTGCTTCCCACTCTTGGTGCATAGCTTATTCAGGGGGTAACGTGGTTTATTCCCCTTATCAGGGCACCTCTAAATCCTTAGGATTTAAGATTGGCTTTGTCAAATCAGCCGTTTGAACCTTAGGAGAAATTCTCTTGGTTCTTTGACTAGAGAGAGAATCTTTTTTGCTTGCCATTTCTTCTGCTAGAGTATCAGAACTAAAGGCTCTGTCTTGAAAGAGCCATATTTCTTTATGCATAAGGATGAGGTGGTTTTATTTTCTCATCCTGAATTCTTACCAAAAGTGGTAACATGTTTTCATTTAAACCAAGATATTATTCTTCCTTCTTTCTTCCCAGAAGCCTTAATCTGGGGAAGAGAAAGCACTACAGTCTCTTGATGTAGTAAGAGCGATCAGAATCTATTTAAAGGCGACCGCTCAGGTTCACAAAACACAGGTTTTGTTTGTACAGCCAGAGGATCCAAGATATGGACAGGCAGCTTCAAGATCCACTATTTTCCAAATGGATTTGTCAAGTGATCAAGCTTCAGCTTAAAGAAAATTCTTCCTTCTCAGATTAAGAGCACACTCATCCAGGGCGATTAGTGCATCATCAGGCCTCTATGGCTCAGATCTGTAAGACCGCAACTTGGTCTTCAGTTCAGACGTTTATCCAATTTTATCAAATCGATATTAAAGGTCATGAGGATATTGTCTTTGGGCACAGCATACACTACAGGCTGCAGTATGAGTCCTCTGGCCTCCTGTTTCCTTGATTCTGCCCCCCCCCCCCCCTTTCAGTTGCCATTGCTATGGGACATCCCACATAGTTATTACTATGGCTCTGTGTCCCCTGATGTAAGAAAAGAAAATAGGATTTTTAAAAGGGCTTACCTGTAAAATTCTTTTCTTTGATGTACATCAGGGGACACAGAGGTCCCTCCCTTCTTATACACTTTGATTGCTTGGCTACAAAACTGAGGACTCCCAGTAGTGGGAGGGGTTATATGGGTGAAGTTCACGCCTTAAGGGGCATGCCAGTGCCCAGCACCTGATGGTCCGATATAACCCACATAGTTATTACTATGGCTCTGCGTCCCCTGATGTACATCAAAGAAAAGGATTTTACAGGTTAGCTGTTTTAAAAATCCTATTTTTTTTTATTTTTTTTTCAAAAATGTCTTTTTTATTTAGCAAAAAATAAAAACCCAAATGATTAACCACTACAGCCCCGGACCAATAAACACCTTAAGGACCAGAGGTCTTTTTCCAATTTCGCACTGCGCTGCTTTAACTGGTAATTGCGCGGTCATGCAATACTGCACCCAAACGAAATTTGCGTCCTTTTCTTCCCACAAATAGAGCTTTCTTTTGATGGTATTTGAATTCCTCTGTGATTTTTATTTTTTGCGATATAAATGGAAAGAGCGAAAATTTTGAAAAAAAAAGATATTTTCTTCTTTTTGTTATAAGAAAAATCGAATAAACTAAATTTTAGTCATACATTGAGGGCAAAATTTATTCAGCCACATGTCTTTAGTAAAAAAATGTCAATAAGCGTATATTTTTTGGTTTGTGCAAAAGTTATAGCGTCTACAAACTAGAGTACATTTTCTGGAATTTACACAGCTTTTAATTTATGACTGCCTATCTCATTTCTTGAGGTGCTAAAATGGCAGGGCAGTACAAACCCCCCCCCCCCCCCCCCATGACCCCATTTTGGAAAGTAGACACCCAAGGAAATTGCTGATGGGTATGTTGAGCCCATTGAATTTTTATTTTTTTTTGTCCTAAGGGATTGAATAATGACAAAAAAAAATAAAAATTTTACAAAAAGTTGTCACTAAATGATATATTGCTCACACATGCCATGGTTATATGTGGAATTGCACCCCAAAATATATTCCGCTACTTCTCCCGAGTATGGGGATACCACATATGTGGGACTTTTTGGGAGTCTAGTCGTGCACGGCACCCCGAAAACCAATCACCACCTTCAGGATTTCTAAGGGTGCACATTTTTGATTTGACTCCTCACTACCCATCACAGTTTCGAAGGCCATAAAATGCCAAAATAGCACAAAACCCCCCAAAATGACCCCATTTTGGAAAGTAGACACCCCAAGCTATTTACTGAGAGGCATGTTGAGTCCATGGAATATTTTATATTTTGCCACAAGTTGCGGGAATATTACAAACTTTTTTTTTTTTTTGCACAAAGTTGTCACTAAATGATATATTGCTCACACATGCTATGGGCATAAGTCAAATTACACCCCAAAATAAATTCTGCTGCTTCTCCTGAGTACGGAGATACCACATGTGGGGGACTTTTTGGGAGCCTAGCCACGTACGGGACCCCAAAAACCAAGCACTGCCTTCCGGATTTAAATATAAAATGCTACCAAAAAAACTGTTAGCGATCGCAGGGATCAGGCCTGACTCTGCGATCGCTGCAGTTATGTGTTTAGTGTTTTGTAAGTGACAATGATCGATCAATACTGCACTTGGGTGGGCTGGGCAGAGGGGCAAAACGCAGGTGCTAGCAGGTATCTGGGCTGATCCCGCTAACAATGCGTTTTTTTGGAACCCTGAACTGCTGGGGACGCTAGTATAGATCTGATCAGATATTGATCTGTTCAGATTCTATACCACTACAGGAGGTTTATGATTTGCGTGTGGGTGTTAGCGGTACTGGCACTAACCTAGTGCTGCCTGGGGCGACGCAGACCCTGACCCTAAAACCTAATTGATATCACCCGCCGGGTGATCAGGGGGTTAAACCTTTATTGGGTAATAAATGGTGGGTGCCCGATGCTATAAAAAGCAAACTAACCAGAGTCACCCGTAACACTTATACAGTGATCAGTGGTGAAAGGGTTAACTAGGGGCAATCAGGGGGTTCAAATTTTTATTGGGTAGTATATGGGGGTCCCTGGCACTATATAAAAACCTGACGGGGAACCTAAATAACTAACTGGCTAACCAGCGTCACCAGTGACACTTATACTGTGATCGCTGGTGAAAGGGTTAACTAGGGGGAATCAGGGGGTTAAAACCATTATTGGGTAGTATATGGGGGTACCTAACGCTATAAAAACCTGGCGGTGAACCTAAAAAAAAACTAGCTACCTAGCGACACTAGTGACACTAATGCAGCGATCAGAAAAACGATCGCTTAGTGACACTGGCAAAAGGAGGTGAAAGGGTTAACTAGGGGCAATCAGGGGGTTAAAACCATTATTGGGTAGTATATCGGGGTACCTAGCGCTATAAAAACCTGGCAGTGAACCTAAAAAAATAACTAGCTACCTAGCGACAGTAGCAACACTGATGCAGCGATCAGAAAAATGATCGCTTAGTGACACTGGCAAAAGGGGGTGAAAGGGTTAACTCTAGGGACAATCAGGGGGTTAAATCTTTATTGGGGGGTGATGGGGGGCTACCCTGGACCTAACACTAATTGCCATGACAGTTTTAACTGTTACAACTGACACTGAATGCATTGATCAGTAAAGAAATGATCAATGCAATCAGTGACACTGTGACTGGGGGGGGGGAGGGGGGGCGGGGGGGGGGGATGTTGTGTACCTATGTGTCAGTGTAGTGTTTTGGTGCACTTACTTTTAGTCTTCTCCTCGTAGTCCGGTCAAAAAGACTGCCCCGAGGAGAATGACATCACTTCCTCCTTCCTGTGTAAACAATACACAGTGGGAGGAAGTTCGTCATTGGTCAGGAGCGATCCAGAGGGGGTGGCCAGAAACCAACGGCCATCCCCTCATCACGGATCGCTCCTGGAGGGAAACGGACCGCCGTATCCAGCGGGAGGGGGTCCGATCGGACCCCCCACCCGCTGGAAGGCAGGCACGTACATCTACGTGCTTGTGCCTTCCTGTGCCATTGCGATGACGTATAATGGCAATACGGCGGTCCTTAAGTGGTTAAATACCACCAAAAGAAAGCTCTATTTTTGTGACAAAAAATGTTTGAGTTGTATGACCGCGCAATTGTCATTCAAAGTGTGACAGCCCTGAAAGCTGAAAATTGGTCTGGGCAGGAGGGAGGGTTTAAGTGCCCAGTAAGCAAGTGGTTAAGGTGATTCCCCCTCTTTGTCCTGTTTACCATTATTCTTGAAAGTGACATTTGGGAGATTTCCCAAATGGGACAGATGCCAAAAAAATCTGTTTATAAAGTTATAATCCTCCCTTTCTCCATTCAAAATTAAGAAAAAAAGTTTTGCCTGTAATTCTATTTTAACAGTAAAAGGACCGAGCCTCTTTCTCTTTTATATTCACCGACCGACACAGCTCCTCTCTGTAACAAAATGGTTGTTAGCCCTATCACTAGGAGATACTAGGCAAAGTTGTAATACAACACTTCAGAACTCTTAGTTCCACTCAGGGGGGCGGTCCCCCTTAGGCTACAATCACCACACGCTGCCCTAGCAGCCTCAGTTTTATTTTGCCTAGTGAAGGAGATAGACCTATTGGTCCGTAGGGTTCCTAGGTCTGTTTTTTTTTTTGTGTAGAAGCTTCGCTTTTTGTGCAAGATGAATCGTCCTGTGATCTTCTATCAACAGCCGGCTGGGTGTCAGGCTGGTTCACTTATCCTTGTAGTCTCCCCAGTCCAGCCATCGAGCATGTGCAGGTCGCAGCTACGGCTTGGCAGGCCATGACATACCTCAGCTCCAGAGGTGGTTGTGAGCTTTTATGCTCCGGAACAAACATATGACTGGGCTACTGATGTCTGCATCACAGTATGCTGGGCCAGTAACCCTCCCTGTACTGATCTTGAGTTGGCTACAATAGAATGTCTCCCAGCTCTTCAGGACTGGTAAGTACAGCTCTCCCAGTCTCGGCAGGGTTGAGCAGCTGGGCATTCCTTGGGAGGTCGATTCGGGGGGGCCCCTCACCCCCCCTCTTCTCTTCCCTGTCCCCATCTCCCCTCCCCCCCCTCCCGGGGGGGGGGGCGGCATGCATGGATGCTGAGCGTTGTGTGTGTGTGTGTGTGTGTGTGTGTGTGTGTGCCCCTGGTCTCTCACCTTGGTTCTGGCTGACTGGGGGTGCCTGGATCCTAAGTGCTTGAACTCCCAGGAGGTGCCTGTGAGGTTTGCCCCTGTGTCGGCGCAGTGCTGTGTCTCTGCCACATGTTTTTTTCTGCCTCTCGTGGCACTGGCTGGCAGCCATTTTCAGTGTGGGCAAAGGACAGCATGCTTCTGGGCTTCAAGTGGCCATTTTCCCGGTGAGTGCCTATTCAGAACACTGGCGGCCATTTTCTTGAAACTGGACCACTTTTTTTGTGCTCTAGCAGCAGCTTCCTGTGTCCTCAGCTTCCTGTTTGTCATTACAGAGCGCTGGACAGCTTTCTATGTAGTCTGGACATGTTTTTCAGATCGCTCAGCGATCGTTCACCGATCGTTCTGACAGACTGCCACCGACACCGCTTGGGCCCCTCTGCATCTGGGAGCGCTAGGGGTCTACAGGCACTGCTGTAAACAGCGCATAACTCCTCAGGGCGATGAGTCCGGCGGGTTAGAACCCCTCAGTCAGCGGCAGCAAAGAGGGTGGGACTGTCACTGTCCTAAGTCCCCTTCAGGTTGCAGACAGGGTAGGGTCAGCATGGCTTCAGAAACTGGTGTTTCTTCCCCCGAAATCCAGGCAATTGCAACCGGGTCACCTGCGGATGGCGCAGTCCCCATGGACACCCTGACGGCGGTCTGCAATTCGGTCATTGCCAAGATAGAGGCGGTGCATGGAAAGAAAGGTGCTAAAAAGCAGCCCCTGCTCCCCCCCCCACCCACCCCCACCGTCCTCTCTGGGGAGAGCTCTGATGCAGACTCGGGTTCTGCTGAGGCCGGTAACCCCTGCTCTGTCTTGTCAGATGACGCTGACCAGGACCGTTTGGACGGTGAGGATGAGTGCGGGTCCGTGCACGTCAAAGCGCTTGTTGGAGCACTTATCACAGTTGTGCCTGATACCCTGAACAGTCAGGAGCCATCGGATCCATCTGCTGATGTACCGGGCTCTTTTGGGTCCCGCAAGCCAGCACACTCATCTAAGGTATTCCCGTATCTGACTTATTTAGACAAGTTCATTCCCAAGGAATGGGGTTGCCCACAACGGACCTTTTCGGTCCCCAAATACATGGCGGTGCGTTACCCCTTTGAGGAAAGCCTTCTCAAGAAATGGTCGGCTCCTCCGGTCGTGGACCCCCCAGTATCCAGGTTAAAGTAACCACGATTCCGGTTGAGGGGACTCCTGCATTCACGGATCCCATGGACAGGAAGGCCGAGGCGGTGGCTCGTTCCTTGTTTTGCGGTTGTGCAGTCAGCCGTGCGACCTGTACTGGCATCTGCACTTGTGTCGCAGACACTGACTAAGTGGGCAAAACGATTGTACCGCGAATTGGGAGAGCAACAGGCTTCCCCTGTCTTCATGGAACTAGCGGACCAACTAGTGCAAGGCCTTAAGTACATGTGTGACACGGCCCTGGATACTCTCCCTCTATTATCCAGGGCTTCAGTGTCTGCTGTGGTGCTGAGGCGCCTAATTTGGCTAAAATGCTGGTCTGCGGACCAGGCATCCAAAAAAGCCCTGACGCATCTTCCTTTCCTTGTTGACTGGCTCTTTGGAGCCTCTTTGGAGCCTTGTTAGATGACATTATTAAAAATACCATAGGTGGTAAGAGTACACTGCTCCCACAGGCCAGGAAAGCTAAGGAGCCACGCCGTAGGCAAGGCCCCTCCTTTTTCTGCTCACAAACTGCTTTTTTGTCCGACAGGAGCTTCGACAAAACATCCCCAGCCCAACAGGACGCCCACGAATGGTCGACTTCGGGAGTTTTCAGCCCAGTGGTCCTCCCGGTTATCCGACCAATGGGTCTGCGATCTGATTTCCACAGGCTACAAGATAGTTTCTCTCTTGGCCGCCAAACAGATTCTTCCCTCCAGCATACCTGTATCCCCGGGCGCCCGGTTGGGGGCGGTAAGGGATTTGCTGAATCGCTGTGTGATTGTACCGGTTCCGGACTCGAACGCTTCCAGGGATTCTACTCAAATCTGTCTGTGGTTCCCAAACAGGAAGGAGTACGTCCAATCTTGGACTTAAAAGCCCTCAATCACTTTGTAAAAGTGCAGAGGTTCAGAATGGAATCAGTTCGCTCAGTAGTAGCTGTGCTCCATCAAGGGGACTCCCTGACGTCCTTGGACATCCAGGATGTGTACCTGCACATACCCATATGCCTTCGGCATCAAAAGTTTCTGCGGTTTGCAGTTGGGGAAGCCAATTACCAGTTTGTGGCTCTTCCTTTCGGTCTGGCATCAGCCCCCCCGAGTCTTTACCAAGGTATCTACTCTAGTTTGGGTGTTGCTACGGCAACGTGGGATCGCGATCGCGGGTTACCTAGATGATCTCCTCCTGAGGACATCTTCCACCTCAGAATTAGAGGAGGATGCGGCGATCACCATGCAGACCCTGCGTGAATTTGGGTGGCTGTTGAACCTAAGGAAGTTGGTGATCGTACCAACCCAGCATCTGGAGTACCTAGGCTTGCTGCTGGACTCCATGGAAGCGAGAGTGTTTCTCCCTTCAGACAAGCTGCAGACTCTTAGATCCACAGTAAAACTGCTGATGAACCGCAAGTGGTCGTCGCTCCGCTTTTGCATGCGAGTACTGGGCCTCATTCATGGTAGCCTGCTTCGAGGCAGTGCCTTATGCCCAGTTCCACACCAGAGTCCTGCAGAAGGAGATTTTGTCAAAATGGGACAAATCTCAGTTGTCCCTAGATTGACAGATCCAGGTGAGCCAGTCAGGGACTCACTGATCTGGTGGTTGAGGTCCCCTGGTGATTGTCCGGAAAATCGTTCCTTCCTCTGAAATGGACGGGGATCACAACGGACGCCAGTCTATCCGGCTGGGGTGGAGTGATGGGGTTTCAGTCGGCTCGGCCTCTGGTCGATGGAAGAATCCTAGTTGCCGATCAATCTGCTTGAATTGAGAGCGATCAGGCTGTGTCTCCACACATGGTCGATGAGCCTTCAAGGGCGTCCCATCAGGATACAGTCAGACAACACCACGGCTGTGGCGTACGTAAATCGCCAAGGGGGGAACAAGAAGAACAGCCGCTGCACGGGAGGTTGCTCACATACTTTGGTGGGCGGAGCAACACGTACCGGCCCTGTCGGCCATTTACATCCTGGGAGTAGACAACTGTCAGGCGGACTATCTGAGTCGACAGATGCTGGACCCAGGAGAATGGGCATTGCATCCGGAGACATTCAGGCTGCTGTGCCTGAAGTGGGGCACACCAGATGTGGATCTATTGGCCTCCCGTCTCAATTGGAAGGTGCCAAGATTCGTGTCCAGGACGAGAGATCCGTGGGCAGACGTGTCAGACACGCTGGTGGCTCCATGGGATCAGTACCAGCTGATCTATGCCTTTCCTCCACTGAAACTGTTGCCATGTCTGCTTCGCAGAGTGGAACCCGAGGGGATCCCGGTAATACTGGTTGCCCCAGATTGGCCTCATCGTCCTTGGTACACAGACCTGGTGCATCTGGTTGCAGACGCTCCCTGATGACTGCCGTTGCGAGAGGACTTTCTATCTCAAGGACCAATTCTCCATCCTGCTTTACCATTGCTGGCTTTAACGACATGGCTATTGAGAGCCAGGTATTGAGGAACCAGGGTCTGTTGGACTTAGTGATTCCAACTATGTTGAGGGCACGGAAATCTTCTTCTCGGAAGATATACCATCGTACCTGGAAGGTCTACATTTCCATGTGTGAGGAGAAAGGATGGCATCCGCGCTCCTTTGCCATATCCAGAATCCTGCTGTTTCTCCAGCAAGGAGTTGACCAGAGATAGGCATTAAGCACCATCACAGGACAAATTTCAGCCTTAGCTGTCTTTTTTTTTTTCAACGACCCCTGGCATCGCACTCCTTAGTGAGTACCTTTTGTCCAGGGGGTGCGACACGTAGTCCCTCCGGTGCGTCCACCATTACCCCCCTGGGATTTGAACCTGGTGTTGGCGCTTCAGAGACCACTGTTTAAAAATATCAGGGCGATTCCCTTGTTGACTTTCCCAGAAAGTGGTCTTCCTAGTGGCCATCACATCGGCCTGGAGGGTTTCGGAACTGGCGGCCTTGTCCTGCAAGTCACCCTATCTGGTTATCCACAGGGATAAGGTGGTGTTGCGTCCGCAACCGTTGTGTTGTTTTTTTGTTTTTTTTTCCCCCGAAGGTGGTCTATGCTTTTCATATCAATGAGAACATTATATTACCATCTGTGTCCTAAGCCGTAACATCCTAAGGAGGTGGCCCTTCACACTCTGGACGAGGTTAGGCTCTGAAGGTGTATTTGTCTGCCACGGCTCCCTTTCGGAAGTCAGACTCACTTTTTCTGTGGCTGGTCCAAAGGCAGGTATGCGCGGTCTCGTCGGCCACCATTTCCAGGTGGATCAGACAGATTGTAGTACAAGCCTATGCCTTGAAGGGGCAGGTGCCCCCCTTTCCAGTCACGGCCCACTCCACAAGGGCAATCGGAACGTCTTAGGCCTTCCGACACAAAGCGCCGGTCGCTCAGGTGTGTAAGGCAGCGACCTGCTCATCTGTCCATACGTTTACCAAGTACTACAAGGTAGACGTCAGTGCATCGGCTGATGCCTGTTTTGGCTGCAAAGTTTTGCAGGCGGCTGTGTAGTTGCAATTGAATATGCAATAGATATGTTTTTTTTTTTCGATAAAAACGCAGTACTGTTGTGTTAATGCACTGTTGCATTACTTCCCCAATTCGCTGCACTCTTGGGGATCACTCCTGTTAAAGGTACCCTGTTGTGTGTGGTGGGTTTTTTTTCACGCGCTGCTGTTTTGTGTGGGTATAGTTTCACTAGTTCCCACCTGCCATGGTGGATGAAGTTTTTATACTGTTTTTTTTCCCACCCCTCGTTTGGCACTGCTTGGGGACATCCCATTTTCTTACAGAGAGCTGTGTCGGTCAGTGAATATAAGAGAAAATACGATTTTTTTGTACTCACCGTAAAATCCTTTTCTCTGTAATTCACCAACCGACACAGCACCCGCCGCTCTTTTTTTTTTTTTTCTCTTTGCGTTATACTGCTTGTTGACGTACTGAGGCTGCTAGGGCAGTGTGTGGGGATTGTAGCCTAAGGCACCGCCCCCCTGGGTGGAACTAAGCGTTCTGAAGTGTTGTATTACAACTTTGCCTAGTATCTTAGAGATAGGGCTAACAACCATTTTGTTAGAGAGGAGCTGTGTCGGTTGGTGAATTACAGAGAAGGATTTTCCTGTTGCATCATGCCAGAATACGCTCTGGGTTGTGACTCCGCCCCCACAACCTGATGGGACCACATAGCTATAAGAGGACGATACGGCCCTGCCCCGGTATTCTCTTACTTTTCCTCACCTGTTGGGACCGCACGGATCATCACCCTCTTACCGCTTCCCCCCAGCCAGGTTCTAGCCTCTCCTGGGTGGAAGTCCTTGCCTCTAAAGGAAGCTAAATGGAAGGAACCCCACTCTGGTGATCTCAGGGGTATTAATACTTTTTCTATGCAGCCTTATGTGCCTTAAATAGGCTGGAGCATTGTTACTACAAGCCGCTGGAAGTAAGCCTTAAATAGGCTGAAGGCGTACAGTAACCTCCAGCTCTGGTCTCCCTTGGTGTCATCCTCCCTGCTGTTGGCTGCCCTAAGCTCCTCTGTTTTATTTTTCAGCTTTTTCCTGGGCTCTGTAGTCCCACAGCGTCAGCTGCCGCCTCCCGGGCCTCCTGCCCCTTCCGCGCATGCTCAGTATGCAGGTTTGGGCGTTCTATGGCCTTCTTCCAGTTTCCAAGATGGCGCCAATTTTAAAAGGGAAAGAACTTTTTTTTTTTTTTTTTCCTTGCCAATGCTCTCCTGTGTCAGATTGATGTTGTTCTTCTGCTGCAACCCAGTCTCAGCTTCTGCCCCAGTGTAACCATCCTGCTTTGGTAAGTTATCTCCTTTTTCTCCCTCTTTTCTGTCTTTTTTTTTTTCCTCTGCCTATTTCTTTATCCCTCTTCCCCTTGTGTTACCTATCTATGGAGACCACTGCCCCAACAGATCACCGCCAGCCTAATAGGTAAGAGGGGAGGAGCTTGGTAAGTAGAGAAGATCAAAAGAGAGCAGAACACCACTAATGCTACCTAAATGGTTAGCCCCATCAGGTCCTCAAGATCTTCTGAATCGAGACGCAGAGAATCCTCCCACAGGAGAAGCCGCTCTGGCCATAGGCGGAGCCACTCAGGCGGAAGGAGTTGCTCGGGCAAAGGGAGTCGCAGGAGAAGTCGCTCCAGGTCACTTTCAAGATGCAGCCACTCCCACCGCAGAGGGTCCCCTGCTCAGAGGCATCATTCGCCAGCATGCCACTCCCGCCCAACCCGGAAATGCCTGCTGGATATGTGGGGCCATAGTTCTTCCGGACAGACTAGCCTGTCGCAGATGCTTCGATGAAGCCACCAGGGAGGGCAAGAACCCAGAGAGCTTGCGGAAGCCTCTACCCCACATATTGCTCCTGACACAGAATTGTCGCTATGAAGTGCCTCGCCAGCTCCCCCAAGTACATCTAGAGAGCAAGATTCCCTGTCAGATGAGGAAGTACTGGAGGCATCAGCTGGCTTTGATTTCTCTTTAATAGAGCCCTTCGTTAGATCAGGGAAGGGGGCCATTAATTGGGAGGAACCCCAGGAGGCCTAACAAAAGCGGAAAAAATATTTCCAGAATCTTAAGAGGGAACCTGAAGCCTTCCCATTCATTGAAGAGCTGGAGGAACTGATCAAGGAGGAGTGGCAGAAACCCAAGAGGAAAGCAAGTCTAAACAACCGGCTTGCCAAATTATACCCCCTTAAGGAGCCTAAAGTTAAATCTCTGGTTTCTCCGCCTATTGTAGATGCATCCCTTATGCTTCTAGCCAGGCATGTGACGCTCCCTATCGAGGATGGCATGACGTTCAAGGACGTCCTAGATAGGAAGATCGATACAGATCTAAAGAGAGTTTGCCTAGCGACAGGAGGCGCGTGCAGGCCTGCCGTGGTGCTCGCAGCTGTAGGTAAGACTATTGCCAGCTGGTCGGCGAACACAGAAAAGCTTGTGTCTGAGGGCACAGACCAAGATCAGATAATTAGAGCCCTGCAGGAGCTAAGCCTTGCAGGGGATTTCGTGGAGAGGCTTCTGTAGATGCAATTAAGTCCGCATCCAGGGCCATGTTGTCTTCTGTGATGGCCAGATGAGCTCTCTGGCTAAAACCCGGGGAGGCAGACCCTGCTTCCAAGTCCGATTGGTGCCGCATCCCGTATGATGGCGAGAACCTTTTTGGCGCAAATTTGGACTCAGCCATATCGAAGGTAACTGGTGGGAAATCGGGGCTTATTCCTTCAGAGAGAAAGCCAAAGCTTCAGAGGCCTCCTCCCTTTAAACGTAACCTCCCGGATAGGTACAGGGATGCTAAGACCTACAGGCCTGGTACGGAATATAGGAGGAATTGGAAGAACCCTCAAACGTCCTTCCTCAAGTTCCAAAAGCCTAGGACCCCGTCACCCACTGACCAGAAGCCTTTTTGAAGGTGCACCCGCCCAACCAGCAGTTGTGGGGGCCAGACTCTCAAAGTTCACGCTGGTCTGGGCAGAAATAAGAGATCCCTGGACGTTGGCCACCGTCCGTGTTGGGCATAGATGGTCATTCAGGGGATGCCCCCCCCGGGGAGACCAGTTTTGCCCAACAAACCTCCCTTCATCCTGGGAAAAAAGGTTAGCTCTAACCGGATATGTCCAGGAACTGCTCCAAAAGGAAGCAGTTGTGGAAGAACCCCTATTTCAAAGAGGCCGGGGGTTCTATTCCCCTCTTTTCCTAGTCTAGAAGAAGTCAGGGGACTTGCGTCCGGTCCTGGATCTAAAAAATCTCAACCACTCTAACCGGGTAGAGGCATTCAAGATGGAAGGTCTGCAGTCAATCCTCCAAGCCAGTGATGGCGATCCTTGGCACTCCAGATGTTTTGGAACTACATTTCCCATGATGCTCAACTACACTGCAGAGTGCATAAGCATCATGGGAAATGTAGTTCCAAAACATCTGGGATGCCAAGGTTCGCCATCACTGCTCCAGGCTATAAACCTGGGGGACTTGATGCTTTTCCTTTAGACTTGTAGGACGCTTACCTTCATAGCCCTATCCATACCGAATTCCAAAAATTCCTCTGATTCTCGGTAAATCAGGAACACTTCCAATTCCGAAGCCTTCCGTTCGGAATCTCTAAGGCTCCCAGGACATTTACAAAGGTCCTTCTATCCGTCATCGCGTACCCAAGGGAGAGGGCAAAATCCCTATCAGCCAGGGTATGCCTCAGTCTCCTAGGCTCCCTATCAGCGACCATCCCAATGGTCCAATGGGCACAGTGGAACACCAGACCTCTACAGACCTCTTTCCTACGTCAGTGGGACGGATCGTCTATGACCCAAACTATCTGGATCTCAGAGAGTCAAGCAGTCGTTACATTGGTGGACTCGTCCCTGCAACTTGAGCACCTGCAAATATATAGTCACCCCTCCTCAGGAGATAACCTCAGATGCCAGTCTAGAGGGATGGGGGGCAACTAGCAGTCTCATCCGTTGGCCATTCAAAGTACAGGACTCTGTCTCGAATGTGCTGGAGATGAGGGCGGCCTTCCAAGCCCCTCTGGCCTTCAGCACTCACTTAAGGGAGAAGCAAGTTCTTTTAAAAATGGACAACAGGGTAGCTGTCGCTTACATAAACAGGCAAGGGGGGACCAGGAGCTCCTCCATGATGCAGGAAGTTCTCCCTGTGATGGAATGGGCACAGTTGAATCTGTCAGACATGAGGGCAGCTTACATTCCGGGTACCGACAACATCTTAGCCGACACGCTCAGCAGGAAATTAATCTCCGAGTGGTCCCTGAGCCCACAAGCCTTCGCCCTCATCTCTCAGACCTAGGGCCCACCGGACATAGATCTTGCTGCGACACCAGCGAATTTGAAGTGCCAGAGATTCCTGTCGAGGATCCCCTTTCCTTCAGCAGAGGGGACAGATTTCCTCCAGCACCCCTGGAACTTCCATCTCGGATATATCTTCCCTCCGACTCCCCTCATAACAAGATTCCTCCTGAGGCTCAAGAGATCGACAGCATTGGTGGTAGCTGTGATTCCCTTCTGGCCCAGGAGACCATGGTTCACCACCCTCCTACAGCTGAACACGGCAGACCCACTTCCTCTCCCGCTGTCAGCCTACTTGCTCTCCCAGGGCCAGCTACTCCAGATCCAGAGAAACTGCACTTGATGGCCTGGAGACTGACAGGGCTAGGTATCTAGGTCAGGGCTGCTCCCAGAAGGTAGTTGATACTCTACTCCAAGCCAGGAAACCTACCACCAACTGCACCTACCGCAGGGTCTGGGAAAAGTTTGATGCCTTTGCCCAGGACCTAGGCTGGGATCTATTGCAGGTGTCAGCTCTATCCACCCTGACGGGGGTTAAATGGGCTCATGACCCTCTTGTCATGCAATTTCAGAGGGCCTGCCTTAAACTAAGACCTCCTAGAAAACCCTCCTTTCCGACATGGGACCTATCGGTTGTCTTGGAGGCCCTATATAAAGAGCCTTTCTTTCTGATGGAAAACATTTCCCTCTGGGACCTGATGCTAAAAGTCGCATTTCTGGTTGCTATAACGTCAGCGAAAAGGGTTTCAGAGATGCAAGCCTTACTGACTAAAGAGCCATACCTGGTCATCCATCTGGACAGGATAGTTCTAAGACACTCAGATCGCTTTATCCCTAAGCTGGCATCCTCATTCCACTTTAACCAGGAAATCAACCTGCCAGCTCTCATCACAGACCAGGGTGACCCTCACTCTCTGGATGTCAAGGGCAACATCCTAAAGTACCTTTCAGCATCCAAATCTATTAGGAAATCAGAGAACCTCTTCATCATTCCCTACGGCCTTAGGAGAGGTCAAGCAGCGTCAGCCCAAACCATTGCCTTATGGTTGGTGAAGACCATTAAGAAGGCTTACTTTGCCGAGTGCTCTGCAAATTCCTGAGCACTTGAGGGCACATTCCACCAGGGCTGTGGCCACTTCCTGGGCAGCGTATTGTAGGGTCTCAGCGGAAACCATCTGCAGGACGGCTACCTGGTACATCAGGAACACCTTTTATATCTCACTACAAGGTGGACTCAGCACGGCTATCAACTCTGGATCAAGTCCATTATCCAAGCCAACTCTTCTATTCCTTGCTAATAAACCTTTACCTTTGCATCTCCCACCCAGTCTGTGAGTTACTCCCCAGAGTGTATGCTGCCATGATGTGACAGGAAACCGGAAAATTGTATACTTATCTTTCCGTAATTTTCCTTTCCTGTCGCATCTTCATGGCAGCATACAATGAGCCACCCGCGAAAGGTCATTCATATATACAGAGAATACCGGGGCGGGCCATATCGTCATTTTATAGCTATGTGGTCCTATCAGGTTGTGGGGGCGGAGTCACAACCCAGAGTGTATGCTGCCATGAAGATGTGGCAGCAAAGGAAAATGACGGAAAGATAAGTATACAATTTTCCGGTTTACGGTGAGTACAAAAAATACTATTTTTTTTTTTTTTTAGATTTGTTGTTTATAAGTTAAAAACAGTTTGTTTTTTGCTAGAAAATTACTTAGAAAGTATTGCAACAACCGCCGTTTTATTATCTATGGTGTTAGAAAAAAAAAAGTATAATGTTTGGGGGTTCTGTCATGCTGTATTTGCACAGCGAGTCTTAAAAGCGCACTTTTTTGGGGGAAAAATACACTTTTTTGAATTTAAAAATAAGACAACAGTAAGTTTGCCCAATTATTTTTATATTGTGAAAGATACTGTTATGCCAAGTTATGCCCAAATGTCATGCTTCAGATCTCATATTTACACTAAAATGCAATTTTAAAAAAGTGACGTTTTGACGTCACTTCCACCCTGCAATGGTATGTAGGGGGTGGCCAACTTCCCCTCACTCGTCTCCATACCCAGCAAGGAAGATCAGATCGCCTCTGCCATTGCCAATGGCTCCGGTAAGCCCACTCCTGCCGTTGATTAAAGTGATCTCACAGCGACTCCACAGCAGAAACCACCATTATCAGAAACTGGACCGCTGGCCGAAGAAGAAGATACCGGGTTATGGCAGCTAGCTGCTGCCATAACGTCATTCCCCTTCAAAGTTAGGACGTATATCGGCATGCGGCGGTCCGGAAGTGGTTAAAAATTTTGTTTTTGCATTTACTGAAAAGACTGATATCCTTGACGTTTGACCTGTGTTGCTATAGTTGCTGGTTTATTGTACATTTATAAACATCTGGCAAGTTACCAAATTATCTTCCTTCTGCATGTGGGGTCAACACATACTCTGTAATATGCACTTTTGTACATTTTATTGTATTTGCCAAGAAATAATTCTTTTATTAACTTCCTAGGAATTCTGCCTGCAGTATCCAGATCATGTTGAGAGATGAATGTTTAACTTGACTATGTAACAGCTTTTTAACATTTTCTGAGACATTAAGATTAAACTTCAGAATTCAGATTGCCGATTCATGGAAAATGTTTTGCCTAAATTTTAGTTCAGAATTATTCAGGATAAATTGGAAAAAAATTGGAACTGAGCAAAAAATCTTTCAAATGCAAAGCCTCAGCACATGTTTTACTGCTTACATGTGACAGGTATGACAAGAATGGGGATAAAAGACTGCCTTTCATGTAGGATTGTGATGTTTTTGGCTGTCGATGCCAAGACTTTGAAAGTGCAGAAATAGACTTTCTTTTTATCAGCTTGTGTTCATTATTTACTTTCATTATTATATCTCATAAGCTTTTTCTTTTTTGTCATGAGTGGGGAAGTTCTAGAACCTCTGTCAGGAATTTATTGGGAGATTCACCATCAAGATTTGTCCTGGAGAGCATTCACTGGGACTGAAAGGGAGACTAAATCACATTCAACTCATATGCTCTCTCACTCCTACACAGCCAAAACATTGAGGAAGAAATGCTTGTGACTGATTCAAGAAATCAACAAAAATTAAATTGGATAGTGGTCTGCAAAAAGTCTTTCCTGGCCGAGTCTCAGGTATATTTACTGGACATTGCCAAAATAATAAGCCTGTATTGCAGACTACCACAGACCAAAACCACGTGTAAACATATCAATCTATGCAAAAATATAATCAATATTAAAGGAAGCTATAGCTATGTCCCAAAGAAATATTGTTAATTTTTACACATTTGTTTCAAATACCATGCTAATACAAGTTAAAATCTCAAGACCACGGTGTTTCATGTCCTAGGATACCTTAAAGAGGAAGTAAACCCTGATGGGTTTACTTCCTCTTTCATTCCCTGCAAAGGTAAAGCATAATGGACTACTATGCATCGCATAGTAGCCCATTATGTGTCACTTGCCTGACACAGGAGCCAGCGATGTCACTGCTGTCCCCTGTAGTCCGGCGCATCCATCTTTTTGGTGGGGTCTCGCAGCTCCGCCGCTGTCATTCGATGTTGGAAATGCTGCGCTCGGTGCACCTGCGCATGCGCCGTAGATAGCGGTGCCTGTCTTCGGGCAAATATCTCCTAAACCGTATAGGTTTAGGAGATATTTCTTGGACCTACAGGTAAGCCTTAATCTAGGCTTACCTGTAGGTCAAAGTGGTCTGTAAGGGTTTACAACCACTTTAACATCAGAATTTAGACATTCCATAATGCAAATACACAACAATATATAAAGAGCTTTACTTAATCCCAAAAAAGGGAGTTGCCACCAGGCAGGCAGAGAATAAATATACATTGGTCTCCTGGGATATGGGCACAAAGTGGTCTTGAGGTTTTTAATTACTGTGTAAGAATAAGGCCTTCTGCACATGGGTCATTAACCCCACAGTGTAAAAACCTGAAGTTTTTGGGTGCCCAGGAGCCACAGGTCAAGCCTGCTGCCAGTAGCTGGTCCAGATTTGAAATATGCAGCAGCTTTCCACAGCCCCGAGCAGTACTCGCATTTAGAGCCACATGCCCCTGAGCAAAGAATACCTGCCTTCTTTGTTGTGGACACATTAATTTTCTACTCTGCAATAGCGCTTTTGTTTTCAAAGTGTTCAGTAACTGAGGAAATCCCGTTTCTATTAGGCACTGTTAGGTGTGACCTCAACAAGTCACCTATTTGTCAGGTTATGTTACCGTTTCCCAATTGTTAGTTAGAGTTCTTATCTAAGCAAAGAGACACGGAGGTATTCAGTATTTCTGCTCAGAAGTCCGTCGTAACTCTGACTCTCTCTGACTCTCTCTGACTCTGGCTCTGAGCTCTTTATTACTTCTCTTTTATAGACAGAAAAGAGCAAACATCAGCAATGTAAAAAAAAAAAACATTTTGCAAAGAAAAGACAATTCTCCGGGTGTTATCAGCTGATAAGTCAATCTTCTGGGCGTAGACTGCTTTTTAGGGCTGATGCGGCCTCTTCTTGATGAGTACGTGACAATAGATGACGAGTCCTTATTTTACTGAGAAGTATAGAGAAAGACATGTATTTAGTAAGACATATTGTCAACCATTTTGTTTAGACACCCCTTAATCCTTACATTTCCCCCTTTGACATCACCCCTCCCTCTTGCCCTGGGTCCACCTGAACAAGTTCTAGTCAGCCTATATCCAGAGTACTCTCCCTGACCGCGAGTTGTCAGAGGGGTATACACCCATCCCCCTGGACAGTACCAACATCTAAAATTCAGGAAGAGTGGCTTTTCTGACAGATGGGTGATGTCAAGGATCTAAATCTACCTATCTTCACAAAAGTTCCATCTTTTCCGCATCATTTACCTTGGCTTTCTTGCAAAAGCACATGAGCAGTTTAAAGCATGCATAAAAGAAAAATACGAATAAGAGCACCACTATAATCGTCATTGCTGCCTTCTTAACCCAAGAGAATAACCCTGAGAAACTAAAAGTTCCACCAAACGGATCCCAGTCGCGACCAATATTTCGGGCCTTCTCTTGTAAATTCTTTACTTCCGTACGGTGTTGTGCAATGATGTCATAATAATCAGGTACCTCAATGCTGGTGTTATGTATCCAAGTACAGCACTCATAGTCCTCAGTAGTTTCACAGAGTCCTGTCAGTGCTGCACTCATACTTTCAATTGCTAATTCATGTAATTCTAATTGTTGTCTGATGGCTCTGGTCTCCAGATTTAACTTAGTAATGTCATCAGAGTTTTTCTCCAAAACATCATTAATAATTCCTGTATAGTTATTTAGTCTTTTCATTAAGTCTATACCCCATCCTGTCCAGGACGGGAACCAAGCCCATGCCATGTCCTTCTTCAGGAATATTTCTCTTTTACTACGATACCTGAGGGGATATCTAGGGTGCATGCTAGCTTCTAATAGGTGATCACCTCGTTCATCACCTACTACTCCCATTACTGGTACTAAACTTGCGAGGTAGCACCATCCCTGAGCTCTTCTAGGTATCCAAGTATAACATTTATCCTCACAACAGATGTATATATTATTTCCTAGAGCTACTGATCTTGAACTGATATCATTTCTATAACGAGAGGTGTATCCATAGAGGGATAAGTTGGATACTAACCACCTGGTGTTGTTGTCTGAAATATTACCGAGGAACTCAGCTAACGATTGGTGTGTGTGTGGGTTATACTAGGGTAGAAGACCATGTTTTTCCCAGGAGTAGCTTTTGGTATGAAAATGGACAAGTTAAATTTGCTGTCTTGGCATTCTCCATTTCCTCCCGTTGTTTTCCCTAGGTTGAAACACCAGGCAGGGGGAAAGGCGAGACCATTTGACTTAAACATTACTGTCTCGCTGGTATTTGTTCTAATTATGTTAATGCTACTGTTAGCAAGATCAGTATAGTTTATAGGAACTGCCATCAGTGGTATACTTGCTGTGCTGGGGTGTAATTTGCTACAAATCCAACATTTCTCATATCCTGACTTCTGGGCATAAGCATATTTAAACTTCAGTAATAACATTTTTTTAGAAAATCCTTCATCCTTGTGTATTTTATTCTGTGAGGTAACCAAACTATTAGCCAGAATTACTGAAACAATAAAAAGATACATGTTGTC
Source organism: Lithobates pipiens (assembly GCF_037356315.1). Taxonomy (NCBI): domain Eukaryota; kingdom Metazoa; phylum Chordata; class Amphibia; order Anura; family Ranidae; genus Lithobates; species Lithobates pipiens. Next base: position 56,423,349 of record NW_027507787.1, on the reverse strand, counting down.
ATTTGCCAACTGGCTCCTTTTTACAGTGAGAAGCGTGGATCCAGGTAGGTTTCCCTTCCAATTTCACTGAGGTTGCTGTAATCAATAGCACCTGGAAAGGACCTTCAAACCTTGGTTCCAGTGTCTTTCTGGTATGTTTCTTTACATACACATAGTCTCCTGGTTGTAGATCGTGAGTACCTGTGACAGAATTAGGGTCTGGAAGAGAAGAATACACACTCTTGTGGATTTTAGTCAGACGCTGTTGCAACTGTATTACATACGTAGTTAACCTATCACATTGTAATTGCATACTTTGAGGAAAATATAAACCTAATCTAGGTGCACTTCCAAACAGTATTTCATATGGGGATAACCCGGTTTTTCCTGTTGGGGTGTACCTAATAGAGAACAAAGCTAAGGGTAGGCACTCAGGCCATGGTTTGTTCAACTCCTGCATGGCTTTTTGTATTTTCAGCTTGATTGTACCATTTACTCTTTCTACTGATCCTGAACTCTGTGGGTGGTAAGGAGTATGAAAACTTTGTTGAACCCCTAACATTGCCATCACATTTTGCATTATTTCTCCCGTGAAATGTGTCCCCCTATCTGATTCTATTGTTTCTGGGAGACCAAACCTAGGTATCAGCTCAGTAATCAGTTTCTTGGCGGTGGCTTTTGCCGTAGCTGATTTCACAGGATAACTTTCGGGCCAGCCTGAAAATAGGCAGATGCACACGAGAACAAATTCAAAGGGGCCGCTCTTAGGCATTTGTATGTAGTCAATCTGCAGTCTCTGAAAGGGATATTGGGCCCGGACCTGATGTTTACGTGGGGTTTTCACTCTCTGTCCTGGGTTATTAATCAGACAGATTTGGCATGCAGCACAGTAGTTCCTTGCAGTACTACTGAATCCAGGGGCTAGCCATCCTTGGCTTACAATCCTATACATAGAATTGGAGCTGACATGAGTGGGTAAGTGGACAGCCGCTGCCATTGCGGGGTATAGAGAAGCGGGTAGACATATTTTGTCTCCTTCTCTCCATACATTGTCAAGGCCTGGTGCAGCTCCCTCCTTAACCCAACGGTCCTTCTCAATAGCCCCTGCTTGTTCCTGTAGTTCGATTAGCTGCTGCCATGTGGTTTCGGGCATACTCACCTGTACCGTGGCTAAGGTCTCAGGGCTTACTTCCCCTAGAGCTGCCTTCTTTGCAGTTAAATCTGCAAATGCGTTTCCTTTTGCCTCAGTTGTTTTTGCGCTCGTGTGTGCCGCTATCTTCATGATGGCTACTCTTTTAACCTTTTGAAGATTGTTCAGGACTCTTTTGATTCCTTCACCATGTTTAACAGGTGTGCCTGCTGCTGTAAGGTAACCTCTAGCTTTCCATATGTGGCCATAATCATGTGCCACACCGTAGGCGTATGCGGAATCAGTGTAAATGTTCCCTTCTTGTCCCTCCAAGTGTTCTAGGGCTTTCTCTAGAGCGGTTAGTTCCGCTTCTTGTGCCGACATGTGTGCTGGTAGTGACTTTGCCTCAATTACCTGTGTGTCCGTTACCACAGCATAACCTGTGTGATATTTACCTTTGTCATCGGCAAATCTACTACCATCTATGTACAGTGTGTGTTCTGCATTTGCAATGGGTATGTCTGTGACATGTGGGAACCCCGTGGTTTCTTGTTCCATAAGTTGAAAACAATCGTGTTCATCAGATGTTATGTCCTGAAACGAAAGTGTGTCAGAATCCTGAGTATCTTGTGCTGTGTCTACACCATTATCATCATTACTCCCCCCTGTCAAATCTGTCTGTAATGGTAAAAGCTGTGCTAAGTTAAAAGAAGTGCATCGCTGAAAGGTAACATTGGGGGGTAGGAGCAAGGTGCATTGTAGACGCAGCTGCCTTGCCATTGATATGTGTTTTGGCTGGACCTGTGACAAGATGGCGTGTATGTCATGTGTGGTATGTACCACTACAGGATTGTCTAAGACAATTTCTGAGGATTTGTCAATGATAATTGACACTGCTGCAACTGCTCGTACACAGGACGGTGATCCTCTAGAGACAGGATCGAGAGCCGCCGAGAAGTATGCTACCGGCCTTTGTTTGATGTGTTGTTGTGTCAACACCCCTGTTGCGTGTCCCGTGATTTCAGCAATGTACAAATGAAATGTTTTGGTATAATCAGGGATCCCGATCGCAGGTGCCGAAATCAGTAACCTTTTTAAGGTGCTAAAAGATTCATGACCTGCTTCTGTGAGTACATAGGGTACTATTTTCAAGCAATCATATAATGGCTGCATCAGAGAACTGGCATGTGGTATCCATTGTCTACAATATGACACCATTCCCAGAAACATACGAAGTTGCTTAAAGTTGCGTGGGATATTCATTTGTCTTATGGCCTGGACTCGGTCTTCAGTGAGGTGTCGAGTACCCTGGGATATACAGTGGCCCAAAAAGACAACCTTTTTCTGACATACCTGTAACTTAGTTCTATTCACCTTGCACCCTTTTTCAGCCAGGAATTGTAACAATGATAGAGTGGCTTTTAAACAAGTCTACATATTGCAACAATACACAAGTGTCAGGCGGTAGCCATTCCCCCTATTTTTACTTTTTAAGGTTTAGTCAGTGGGGCATCGGACAAAAGACCGTCATAACCACTTATGGGTATGGTGTCACGGGACGTCATGTGTGGAGGGACTACTGAATCAGACAACAGACTGCGTGACGCTCCTGTGTCAACCAAACAAGGAATATGTTTACCTTCCACCTTCATCAACATGTGGAGCATTTTGTTCTCTGATTCAGCTAGGACTGGGGCAAGTCATGCGGTCGGATCGTCCCTATCATTGGTACGCCTCTGTCTGTAGTCCCTCGTGTCTCTGTCCGTGTTTCCTTCCTGTTCGTCTTTTATCCTTTTCCTACAGTCTCTTTTTATATGTCCCACCTTGTTGCAGTAATAACAGGTAAGAGGTTTACGGGAGGAATTCCCTCCTTCATTGACCCGGGCAACAGTGTTAACTCCCGGTGTCCTTCTGGGTTCTGGGTACCGCATACTCTGCATACCCATCCTCTTCCTCTTAAGGAAGGATAAAGTTTTGGTCTTTCATTACCTGGTGTGGTGGTGTTATAAGGAGGTGGAGTATCTCCCGTATTTACCCTATCGCCGGGAGCAGAAGGAAGACTTTTGTGTCGGACCTTCATATCCCATCCACCCTTTTCCTGACAATACTCCCATCCCTCCTCTTCAGCCCTGTTGGAAACCTTAATTAAACATTGTATTTGTGATACCCATCCGTTTTTCAATATCTCTCCCTGTCTGTCTCTCTTTATTTCTTCCCAACCTTCTACACTTAATCCATTTTCTCCATCCATCCCCAATTTCTTGAGAACCCTATTCGTGCCCTGTGCCTTATCCTTCCCATACAACATTGTAATTATGTCTTTAACAGCATAACATTTCTGAGATTCCTCCTGGGGTTTACCCTGTGTCTGGCCCATTTTGACAGTCCTGCCTAGGTGGCGTTTGGATCACTTACTAAGTGTCTCGTTGCCTTCTCCTCCTAGGGTGCCAAAATACTAAAAAACCTCTCCTAGATGAGATTTCTGAAATCGAATTACTTTATATGCTAGCCAACTGACAAATATTATGACCAGACTGACGGCTACAACATATACAAGCATTCCCTTTTGGTGGCCAAACACATATGACTAGGTCTCCGGGACTTTGTGGAGACCTTTATTCCCTTCCCATTACCATGGAATCTCTCAGCATTCGTTTCTTATTCCTGCTTTATTGAGGCAGTCAGGACTTATACTTTCAACCCGTTTTTAGGCTCATGAATCAAAAAGCGTATATCAAACTTAAGTGTCGGACCCCCAAAGTACTCTTACGAGTTAAGGGCGCATTCCGTTACCCATTGGGATGATATATGTTTCAATTCACACCATACAAACAGGGCTTATCTCATTCACAACAGACAGATGACAAGTAGACAGACAAGAAACAACGGTAACATAAGCCAAAATATTAAGTTCAAGACCCGCTTACTACAGAGGTTGGTGTTTACCTGAAGAACAATTCAGACAGATCAGGTGGGCACAAATCTAAGAAGCACAGAGTTTATAAGAAAATAAAGCTTTTCTTACCTGCGCAGGATTTGTCTGTGGTTCTTGATGTGCCCAGCCTTTTTGTTCCGTCCTTATGTTCGTTCGCCTCTTGTAGTTTCTTTCTGCAGGTCCCTTGTTCGCGGCGCCAGAAATGTTAGGTGTGACCTCAACAAGTCACCTATTTGTCAGGTTATGTTACCGTTTCCCAATTGTTAGTTAGAGTTCTTATCTAAGCAAAGAGACACGGAGGTATTCAGTATTTCTGCTCAGAAGTCCGTCGTAACTCTGACTCTCTCTGACTCTCTCTGACTCTGGCTCTGAGCTCTTTATTACTTCTCTTTTATAGACAGAAAAGAGCAAACATCAGCAATGTAAAAAAAAACAACATTTTGCAAAGAAAAGACAATTCTCCGGGTGTTATCAGCTGATAAGACAATCTTCTGGGCGTAGACTGCTTTTTAGGGCTGATGCGGCCTCTTCTTGATGAGTACGTGACAATAGATGACGAGTCCTTATTTTACTGAGAAGTATAGAGAAAGACATGTATTTAGTAAGACATATTGTCAACCATTTTGTTTAGACACCCCTTAATCCTTACAGCACCATCTAGCATTGGCTGTCAGGACTGCCTTTAACCACTTCAATGCAGGGCATTTTCACCCCCTTCCTGCCCAGGCCTATGTTCAGCTTTCAGCACTGTCATGCTTTGAATGACAATTGCCGCGGTCATTCAACACTGTACCCATATGAAATTTTGAGCATTTTTTCCCCACAAATGGAGCTTTCTTTTGGTGGAGGTTGATCACCTCTTCTGTTTTTATTTTTTGCGCTATAAACAAAACTGTCCATTTTGAAAAAATGCTATTTTTAACTTTTTGCTATAATATCCCAGTTTAAAAAAAAAAAAAAAAAAAAAAAACACATTTCTTCTTCAGTTTAGACTGATTTGTATTATTAAAAATGAACTGATTACTGTATAAATGTCACTGGCAGGGAAGGGCTTAACACTAGGGGGCGATCAAGGGGTTAAATGTTTTACCTAGGGAGTGATTCTAACTGTGAGTTGAGGAGACTGACTGACTGGGAGAGGTGACCAATCGGTGTTCCTCTATACTTGAGAACACACGATCGGTCTCCTCTCCTCTGACGGGACGTTGAATCACGTCCCTGCTCTGTGACCGGCAGTAGCGGGTGCCTGTCAGACTTTACAGCTGCCAGGCACGCACACATGCTCCCGCGTGACGTGGTGGGCACGCGCCCACCTAGCAGCCAGGAAACCGAGGATGTCCTATGAAGGCCACCCAGGATGAAAGACAACTTGCGGCCATCTTTTGACTATACGTGGGATGGGAAGAGGTTAAAGGGGTAATCTGTTTCTACGGCATTGACTACAGTTAATGAAACTGCATATAAAATATTCAAATACACGGGTCACCTAGGAACTTTTTTCTATTGTACACCATGGGGACCCTAGGACCAGGATTTTCACAGCCCTTGCTTACTTAGCCAAAACCTAAAGAAAAAAGTTTGGGCTTTAGATATCCTTTGAGACCCCATTCACACCTGAGCGTTTTGTAGCTTGAAGCTACAAAACGCTAGAGGGGAAAAATTCTATTATTCTCAATGGAGATGGTTCACATCTCCACTACATGTCGCCTGAAGCCGAACGAATGAAGCTCAAACAAGTTCCGGACCCTTTTTTTGTCGCTCGAATTGAACAGATTTGGACGTTTTTCTTCTTTTTAACATCGGTGACCTTTTGCCCTGCACAAAATCGCGGTAAACGCTGCGAATCGCGGGAAAAAACGCCCGCAAAAAACGCTTGAACTCTACGCTCAGGCGTGAATGCAGCCTTACTGTTCTTAAATGGCAATGTTTCAAAGTTGCATGTTCAGAGCTTGTTGGAGGGCTGGAGTCCTTTTTTATCTTTCAAAAAAAAAATTTTTTATCCCAGAGCTTGGAGGGAATATCCTTCACAGTGGAAAGTTCAGTTTAGGCCTGGTTCACACTGGCACAATTTCAGTCGCACAGAAATCACATGAAAATGGAAATGTAAATTTCAATGGTGCCCATTCATATCAATGCAACGCGGCATAGAGCGACTTTGGGAAAGGATCTGCACTACTTTGGTGCAATTTCTAGCATGATTTTGGCCCTATTGACTTAAATGGTAATGCACAAAGACCTCCTCCCACACATAGCCTTGGTCCCTCCGCTCTCCTCCCAGACAAACAAAAATAATTTGTCACGCAGAGGCATAAAATCATGTCAAAACCGCAAACAAGTTGAACTACATGATCATGCCTGTAATCACAATACACTAGTGTGATCCAGGCCTTAGACCTGCTGATGTTGCCATGTTTGGAAGTGAAACCTTTGCTCCTTAGAACATTTAGTTATACAAGAGTCTTGAATGTTTTTGGGGAGTTTTAAGCCTGAGTCTTCCAGGGAGCACCTAATATAAAGAAATTGGAAGGGGATTTTCAGTGTTATGACGTGTCCTGTCAAGAACGTTCACTTTTTTTTTTTTTTTTTTTTCGACTAAGATGAGTTCTGTAAAAGGCAATTTTTTTTTTTTTTTTTTTTTTTGGCATGGGTTCTTTATTTTTTGTCTGGGAATTGTACTTTCAGGTGACACGACGTGTTAATCAAACCTTACGAGTTATAACTCGTTAATTTGTGAGAGCCAAATGAGCTTTTGAAATGCAAAACATGTATGTGTTTTGTGATGTGTGTGCATATCTGCTTTACAAGTGCTAAGGGTGGATGTATTTTTCTGATGCCGTCAGTGCCAGCTAGATTTTCATCTGTGATATTGCTATGGTGTCTGTCAAACAGATGTGTTGTATACTCTGTATACAGTGGGGAGAATTTATGAAAACTGGAGCAGACATTAACTGGAGCAGCTGTGTATGGTAACCAATCATCTTCTATCTTCAGCTTGTTTAAGCTTTGAAAATAAGATCGAACCTGATTGGTTGCAATACACATTTGCTCCAGATTCTGACTGCTGCAGTTTTTATCAATTCCCCTTGATATGCTTTATTTAGTCAACAGTAACCCAATGTGCCTAAAGGTCATACTGTAAGAATTTACGGGTAGTACATCAGAAGCAGTCTTCTTGCATTAGACATAGGGAAGTGTAAATACATTTTAACGCATGTTTATCCTCCCAGTCTCCAGATAACTGAGCAATATATTTAGTCTCGCCTTAGGCCACCTTACATTATGGCAGTGACCCAACAAGGGTCAATGTTTAAAACAAAAATAGACACCATTGTATTAGCACTAAACTAGCAGTCTGTCTTTTCTTCTAACACTGTACATACCTTTTGCCTTGTGAGAACATTCACATTAGTGTGTGTTCTGCATGCTGTGGCAAAATGGTGACTTTGCTCCAAGAATTATATATTTGCATTGGGCCAGCTTGGCCCAAAATACGTATGCATATTTGATACCTATCCTCTCTCTGCGGAAGCTTTAACTCACTGTATTAGCTTTAGCTTTATATGTCCGGTATCTTCTGGGTGCCATGCAGATCGGTAGTTCTTTGTGCAGTTAACCGCAGGGTGTTGCTTGCTTGGCATGACTGCCATTCAGAGAAAGCCTTATATCTTCGTGAATTCAAAGTTCTAAGTAATTTTCTAGAAAAAAATACTGATTTTTTAACTTGTAAGGAACAAGTATCAAAAAAGGTTTAGTCTGGTTAAACTGCCATCATTTTCAGATGGAAGTTCATTCATTTGATCTAAAAGAATCAAAAGATATATATATATATATAGTTTTTCTTTTATCTCTGTTGATAAACTTTTTCCGTCTAAATTTCTATTTATTTTTTATTTTGCCAGCTATGCTCGGCGCTGCACTTGCTTAACATGAATCCGGGGGAAAGTCTGTATTAAGATGGTGGAGGGGTTGAATCGTTATTAAGATTTTTTAACAATAATCGCGCAGCTTTAGTGTGTTCTGAATGACGGCTGTGCTGAGTAACCCCCTGAAATGTATTATGTTCCTACTTTTTCTCCTAAGGCATGTTTTCTCCTCTCCCCGTGAATTGTTTACAAAGAGCTTTGATTGTAGGTTGGCAGACCTTGGTCAAATGTAACGTGATTTATTTTATTTTTTTTCTTACAACTTTTGGACAGTAAACTACTATACCAAACTTTGTTTAATTGTGAATAACATACTACCCAAATGTGATGCGAGCTGAATCTAACCTACCGTACCTGTTTTAAGGGCCTAAATCTGGGCTGTATATTCGTTTTGAAATACCTCTTGGACCTGAAAACTCTTAAATTCTTTCCCCAAGCAATTTCATTCCAGTGGTTAGCATGAAGGAATTTGTAGGTTATAGGAATGTTGGTTGGAAACTGATAATCTCAGCTGCATTTTATAAAGTGTCTTTGACTGGAAAACGGGTATCTTGTATGGTTTAGTGGTTGCAGCGGATATGGTGCAAAATGTCTCCCGTCATACATTTTGAAATACATTTTTAATGCATATGTTGTCCTAATGCTGTGGTTTCTGTCTTTTGTAGGTGGATCATGCCAAAGTTCTGCACTACATAGGAGCAGGGGTTGCCTTTCCAACTAGTATGATGTTCATTTGTTTTCAGTCTATCCTGACATACCGCATGGCACACACTTACTGGAACTGGTGGGCAGGACATGTACGCTGTCTTCTTACATTATTTGGGCTGGTCATTTTAGTGCTCAGTATCCTTTTATATGCTGTCAGTAACCATTTCAGATGGTTTTCGTTCCAAAATAATTTAACTTAAAAATGTTTGTGCTGCATTTTTCAAAAAAATGCTTAATGGGAAAAAATATAAAGACAAGTAATTATTGCAATTTTACCTTTTGATACGACTTTGCTGTTTCACATCTTTGTTGCTGTATTACGTATAAGTATTTGCAAAATATTCACTAAAAGAAGCTCTACTGTATACCTTATCTGAACTTAATTCTTTACATAAAGCAAATCTGTGCTTTGCCCAGCAGCACATACTGTACTCTCATGCCTTTTGCTCCTATCTCACTTCTGCTGGTAAGAAAGAAAATGCCCTTTACTCTATGGAGGAGCATGTGACTTTCATCCTGTCATGTGACAGTACTGCTGTTTGTCCCAGAGCTGCCAACATGGGGATGGTGACCCAGTCTACAAACCTGTGCCAGCTCCAACTAGTGATACAGAGCTTATGAACAGCTTGTTTTCCTTGGAAAAGCTGAATGGAATGCAGGAGCATAAGCACATAATGTATAAAGCGCTGACAGTGGGCGCATGTATTAGTGAAGGAAATAGTTTTAGACCGGCTTGGTCCAGTTGAACTATTAACATTTAAAGAAGCCTTTTAAAGATTTTGCAAGTATAAATGGTGGTTAATGGGCCAGGAATTAATTTAAGCTCTTTGACCTAGTTGTGGGCTAACAACGCACAGCATTTTTTGTGGACCAAATGTTGCTAGCCCTGCCCAGGTGTCATTTGCTAAACGAATTAACTACTCCCTCTCTCCGATCTCTATAGTATAAAGTCTAATTATTTTCAGTTCAAAATAAGAAATTAGAGGCCTAAATAGGCTCCTTGAAATAACACCGGAGTGTGTATGGGACATAAGGTCAGCTCTGAATTCCAGACATGAGCAACAGGTTTTTTTTTCCACCCGTTTTGACAAAGATATTTCTCTTGCATTTATTGATGGACACAGCCTGTTCATCTTCTTGACTGTGGGTTTTATAGCACCACTTTTACGAATAGGACACTAGCCATAAAAACACAGTTCTACCTATGGGCAGTCCTAGCTAGTTGTAAACCCTCTTTCTGCTATAGGCAGCTCAGATATTTCTGACCAGTGTTAAAAGCATGCACCTAGTTCCCTACTGGCACCTGTGGTTACAGCCCTCTTGCAGTGGGATTGAGTTAGGAAGCAGTCTTTCAGCAGTAGGCCTGCTGGCACTCTGGCTACACAGCACAGCTTCCAGACAGCCTTGGAGGCACCAGTGGTGAGTCCTACTGGGATTACCCTGATTCCAGCTGCGGCCTATAAGAGGTGGTTGTTGACTTCTCACCCATGGCCTTTGTCCCAGCTTTGCCTGATTGAACATCAGGAGCATGCATCTCCCCTGGGCCCCTCATGGAGTTGTCAGGGTTCTCTGGGCCCTCCATTTAATTTGATGCATTGTTGGTGGCCGTAGAGTCATTCATCTCCCTGGTTGGAGTAGTGCTTGGTCACAAAATTTGTAAAAAATATCCCCTCGCCGCCTTCTTGAAATGATTCCAAATTACTACTGCTTTAAAAGGCTTGCACTATATTAAAGAACAGTGAAGCAAAGCATTGTGCAACACTGTGGTTAAACAAAACCATCCTTATAAAATGTACACATATATGCCTACCTGGTCTCTACCTTATAAGTGCAAGCATTCTCTGTGCGCATGGTTCATCAGCCCACCATACCACACCTCACAGAAATAATGGTAATGTTCACCTCTAATTTGTAATCAAGGATGAAAATGACTGTTAAAGTTTCACTATCTTATTCTATTTAGCTCCCCAAGCCCATGACTGTGAAGGAGCAAAAGAAAATATGTGAGGTCATTCCTGGGACTTAAGGTTTTTGCCCAGAGTTCCACATAATTTTACAAATAAAATGTATTTTTGTGATGGCTGATAAATCCTTTCCATGTTGCCGGCAAAAAGGTTTGGAGAATATTACCCTTTATTGCTGTTCTTTTCCCAGACAACTTGTACATCCACAGGCGTCTCTTTATAAGTGGCTGAGAAAATTATTAAACGAAGTTTAAGCGTAACAGAGCATTCAGCACGTAGATGGTTTATACAATCTCCTAGAAGATAGTTTGTGAATTAACAGTTTGAGTTGCACGCTTCCGAGAAACGGCAGGTCATGTCAGATGTGGTGCAATTCTCAGGATTTGTATGGAGTCATGTACAGTGACAATACCCTTTCCTTTTGGGCTTGCATCAGGGAAATCATTTGAAAAAAATAGTTTCATAGATCTGTCCAATTTGATTGAATGGTGGAGGGAGAAGGGGTTAAATGGCACTAATGCTCAGCATCAATGCAGGCTGTCACTGCCACAGGTGCTGAGGGGGGGGTGGGGTTTATCATTTTGGTCACTAACACCAATGCTTAGCGGTATTGCCCATCACCCATTGTTCTCTATGGCGCGGCCGATGTTAGCAGACGTGTCCGCTGTCACCTGCCGGCATCTAATTCGGTCCCCTAAAAACAGACACATGGGGATACATTCGCCATTTGCCGATCAGATGATTGGATGGAAACTGACATGCAGTCCGTTTCCATCCGACTGCCCCATAGAGAAGAGCAAACCTTGCTCAGTGGGGATCAGCAGAGAGATCCCCAGCTGAGCAGGCGGATCTGCTTGGACGGATTCCAGCCCATGTGAAAGGGGCTTAAAGCGGGGTTCCACCCTAAAGTGGAACTTCCGCTGATCGGAACCCTCCCCCCCCCTCCGGTGTCACAATTGGCACCTTACAGGGGGGAGGGGGGGTGGAGATACCTGTCAAAGACAAGTATTTACACCCACTTCCGGGCATAGACTCCCATGGGAGTCTGTCATTTCCTGTCCTGCCGCGCTGTCTGCTGGGACACACACGGGTCCCAGTGACAGCGCGGACAATTCCTATTGCGCTGCGCGACTCGCGCATGCGCAGTAGGGAACCGAAGCCGATTCGCTTCACTTCCTGATTCCCTCACCTAGAATGGTGACGGCAGCAGCCGAGAGCCGAGCGATCGATCGGCCTCGGCTGCCGTCATCGCTGGAACCCGGGACAGGTGAGTGTCCATTTATTAAAAGTCAGCAGCTGTAGTATTTATAGCTGCTGGCTTTTAATATATTTTTTTTTAGGTGGAATCCCTCTTTAAGATGTTAGAAACCAAATGAAATGGACTTTTTTGAGAAGAAGTTAGTTCACATTAAAAATGTCTAGAGAGATCAGAAATGGCTTAAGTTCAAGCTCTACTTAGAGTTTAATATGCATGTAGTTTAAAACGAAGCTCCACCCAAAAGGGGAAGCTCTGCTTTACTGCCACATTTTGCACCTTTTATGGGGGGGGTACCCTGGTTTTGGCTGTGGCAAATTCAGGCAGAAGTTTGGCCCCCTCCTCCTTTCCCTGCAGTCGGCCGAGATCGGTTCAGAGATCGAGAACAGAGATCGGTTTCCCTTAGTGGAGATGGCGGCAGCACCCAGCACCCAATAGCCAATTGAACACACATGGTGGGGGGGAGGTCAGCCATTCTTATCAGCATAGTGGTTACAGGCCAGTGATTCACAGTGTTTTTAGGCAAGCGGGTCAGTACAACATACCAAGCTACTGGCATTTTCAGTCACTCAATATCGGCCTACATGTCTGACCCTTTTTTTTTTTTTTTTTTTTTTTGTTTAAAGTCCACTATTGTTAAATTTTATACTGCAAAATAATTTATAACAGCTTTCTTCTTTTAGTTCATCTGGTAAAAAGTGCAAAATTTACACGAACTGATGAATATTATACATTCAGAATTTGATAGTTTAGTAGTGTGGTCACAGAGCTCCCACCAGTCTAGCTCGGATACAGTACTGTAAAGCCTAGTACTCTAAGGTGTTTTTTTTTGGTTAAACCCAGAGTGTTCAATGAAAAAAAACGGTCAGCTCCACTCGGAGCCCCGCTGTATTAACTATGCGAAGTAAGTGCAGCGATCTCCCCCGCTGAGCATTTGTGTTCTGACAGGGGGGGCAACCCCCCCACCAGAACACTCCGGAGATTGGCGGAGAGCACTGATCAGGAGTCGGTCGACTGCTGGTTTTCCAGAATGCACGTCTGACAGAAGCCATACAAAAGCTTTGACGGCTTCTGTCGGACAGACAGACATGCACACGGGCCAAATGTTGGCTGTTTTGTTTTTCCCGACATTTGGCTTGTGTGTAGGGGTCTTAAGGCTGTCCAGTGTCTGATTATTTAGAAGACTGATAGTGAGATAAATCTGTTTTGCAGACTTTTATTCTTAAAGTTTCAACTTGCAGTAGCAACTTACTTCTCTTACGCAGCCCATACATGAATCCCTTTTTTTCGTTCAACCAGCAGTTAAAACAAAAACCGACTTGATTTGTATGTATTAATGGGAGAATCCTCCCTGCTGAGCTTTTGTATTCTGACAGCGGGGAGACTTCCCTGGTGTCATTGTACATTGATCAACACTGCTGCCTATAGCTAGCAGACAAGGCAGTTGTCGATTGATCCCTGGCTGAATTTTGATCCACATATGGCCAGCTTTATTTCTAACAGCTAATCAATCTCTCTTCCTTGAGACTGTTTATATTCATCACTGTGGGTGAACAAAGCTGTCTTTTGTACTCAGCATGAATCCATATGGGATGGGTAGTAGTGTGCACAGGGGACAGCTGTATTTCTATCTTCTCAATTCTATGCGTATATTAGAGTGCGTCTTGCATTTAGATTGACTCAGAACAATATCTTAACCAGTGAACTGTTAGGCTAACTACACTTTTTACACTATAACTGTACAATCTCCTCCGCTCTATTTACAGTATATTGCAAGGTGGAAAAAGGGAAAGATTAGCCGCGCTTGGAATCTATATCAGCAGCCAAGCATTATAACCCTGATACTAGGCACACTATAAATAAAGTGCGCCGCTATGCATGTAATATTTGCATATTAACAAATGTAAAGTGAAAAATTTAAATTAAGCCGTAAAAATCTGTGAATCAAAATAATGGCCATAAAGAGTCCCAGAAAAAAAATCCTTGCTCAATAGAAGATCAAAATATCACAACAGTGACACCCAGAGTAACTGGAGGCTTACCGGAGAGCAAGCGATCCCCCTTACTCGGGGGAGATCAATTTGCACTTGATTAGACATTAGATCCAGTCACTTTAGCTCAGATGACATCAAACATGGCTCCTAAAAATAAGTGCAGATATGGTGAACAAACTATCCAGGAAGTAGCTTCAGCAAAACCTTGTGCATGCTCAATGAACAGGGTAGATGTAAAAACGAAAGCTTCATGTAGTGAAATACTGTACAACTCGTTATGTTTATTAAAAGAATAGTAGTGCACGCCATTTAAAACGACAATGTTACGCTTAACCACTTAGACCGGACCATTTTGCTGGCTTAAGACCAGACCACTTTTTGCGATTCGGTCCTGCGTCGCTTTAACTGACAATTGCGCAGTCGTGCGAAGTAGCTCCCCAAACAAAATTGACGTGTTTTTTTTTTTTCCCCACAAATAGAGCTTTCTTTTGGTGGTATTTGATCACCCCTGCATTTTTAATTTTTTGTGCTATAAACAAAAATAGAGCGACAATTTTGAAAAAAACAACGCATTTTTTACTTTTTGTTATAATATCCCCCAAAAATATATAAAAAAAAATTTTTTTCCCACAATTTAGGCCAATACATATTCTTCTACATATTTTTGGTAAAAAAAATCGCAATAAGCGATTGATTGGTTTGCACAAAAGTTATAGCGTTTACAAAATAGGGGATAGTTTTATGGCATTTTTATAAAAAAAATTTTTTTACTAGTAATGGCGGCGATCAGCGATTTTTATTGTGAGTGCGACATTAGGGCGGACACAAAGGACATTTTTGACACGTTTTTAGGACCATTGTCATTTATACAGCAATCGCTGCTATACAAATGCAGTGATTCCTGTGTAAATGGCACTGGCAGTGAAGAGGTTAACCAGGGGGTGGCAGTGTAGGGGTTAAGTGTTGCTAGGAGCGTGTTACGAACTGTGGGGGGCTGGGCTTTGTTTTAGTGAACACTGATCTCTGCTCCAATCACATGGAGCAGAGATCAGTGTCACTTGTTGCTAGGCAGAACGGTGAGGTGCTGTTTACAACGGCATCTCCTCATTCAGCCGCCCCGTGAGACGATCGCGGGTATGCCCGCAGCGATAGCGTCCGTGGGACCCACTACCGGACTCACGGGGGTCCCGACCGGCATGCGAGCGCAGCGGCGTGCTTGCGATGGCAGGGCGGCATTTAAAATTGGACGTACCTGTACGCCAATATGCCTGCCCGTGCCATTCTGCCGACGTACATCGGCGTGCGCCAGTCGGGAAGTGGTTAAACATGTCATTAAGAACAGATCCGTTTCCCACAGTCAGGATGGCCAAATGTCAAGCATGCGCAGTAGCGTGCGTACATGACTACATTCGATGCATTTAGTCAGAGGTGATATCATCAGCACTGTAGTGGCATTAAATAGCACTTTAATGGCACTGATGAGCACTTGTGGATCTGATGAGCACTGATATGGCACGAGCTGAACCGGTCATGGTCCTGGGTTGTTGACAAGTGATCGCTCCATTATTGGATGGAGCAATCATGTTGTAAAGGACCGCTGTGATTGGCCCTTTACCCTGACCCGGGGGCGCGCGAGAAGAGTGAGCACAGGAGGCCGTCATTTGATGGCCAACCAGAACTAGCTAGCCACACTGTAGCCATCAGTCGGCTATTGCACGGCCAGCAAGTGGCTAAAAAAAAGATTTTATTTTATTTCTATTTTTTTTTTGACCAAGACAGCATGAGGGTGTTGATGAGCATGATAAAAATAGATCTGATTGGCAATGGAAAAACATAAAATGACTCTATTCTTGAACATATAGGCTTCAAACAAAGTTACTACTCTTCTTTAACCAGTTCCCGACCGGCGCACGCCCATGGACGTCGGCAGAATGGCACAGGCAGGCATATTGGTGTACGTGTGCCGGCCGGGACCCCCGTGAGTCCGGTCACGGGTCCCGCAGACTCGATCGCCGTGGGGATACCTGCGTTCGTCTCACGGGACGGCTGAACGGGAAGATGCTAGGCAGAACGGGGAGAAGCCGTTTACAATGGCAACAAGTGACGCTGATCTCTGCTCCTTGTGATTGGAGCAGAGATCAGTGTTCACTAACACAAAGCCCAGCCCCCCCACAGTTAGTAACGCCCCTAGGAACACTTAACCCCTACACTGCCAGTGTAATTTACACAGGAATAGCTGCATTTTTATAGCACTGATTTCTGTATAAATGACAATGGTCCCAAAAATGTGTGATGTGTCTGCCATAATGTCGCAGTCACAATGAAAATCGCTGATCGCCACCATTACTAGTAAAAAAAAAAACAATAAAAATGCCATAACTATCCCTTATTCTGTAAACGCTATAACTTTTGCGCAAACCAATCAATCGCTTATTGCGTTTTTTTTGTTTTTTTTTACCAAAAATATGTAGAATATGTATCGGGGAAAAAAAATATATATATATTTTTAGGGGATAGTTATAACAAAAAGTAAAAAAAAATGTTATTTTTTTTTTCAAAATTGTCGCTCTATTTTTGTTTATAGCGCAAAAAATAAAAACCGCCGAGGTGATCAAATACCACCAAAAGAAATCTCTGTTTGTGGGGGAAAAAAAGGACATCAATTTTGTTTGGGAGCCACGTCGCACGGCCACGCAATTGTCAGTTAAAGCGACTGTGGCGAATCGCAAAAAGTGGTCTGGTCTTAAGCCAGCAAAATGGTCCGGTCTGAAAATGGTTCAGATAGTACTGTGCTGACCTGGCTTCTTTTTTATATGTAGCGAGGAGTAGAAAATGGGATGTCATTTTTCAACCTTTGGAGATGACTTTTGCAAGGCAGAGTATTCTTGATGTGCAAAGGTTGCATGGTTATCCATATAATGTCGCACTCTGTTTGCATGTGTGGCCACTTTAAAATGACCTAAGACTTGCTATTCATTTTTCCTTGTACATATACTTTACTTTAAACTTGTTTTTTTTTTTTTTTTTTTTTTAGTGCCCGTTTGGTCAATGTAAGGCTGGCCATACATTACATTTCCGTTCGATTTACCTTCATCTATGTGTAGTGCAAGGGCATGCCTGATTGCATACTATTTGAAAGTGTTTAGGTTTGATCACATATTATATGGTTTTGGTAAATCTAATGGAAAATTGTATAATGTATGGGAAGCCAGAAGTTTTTCTATGAACTGTACCAGAGTGTGCAAATTCCATTCTCTCTTTCATTACTAATAGACCAAAGAACATCTCAAAGCAGTTATGAAGTTTATTTTACTAGATAAAAATAGACTTCTTTTACAGAGGAAACGTAAGAAGCAAAAATTCCGATGAGCTGGGACTTGCTGAAATGTCTGGAAGAGAGTTAGCTGCTTCAGGAACACTTTGCTACTGTCTATTATGTTAGCAATATGTTCTGGTCTTAATGGGAAAGCAATGAGAAATATGATGTGCAAGTGAGTTTCAGATTGTGGTTCTCATTTGAATTTAAAAGGAAAATCTTTAAGGGTACACCAAAAGGATTTATTAATGACTACCAGTAGGCATATTTACTTTTCCTTGAAGTTTAGGTTCCTAAAGGATCCATAGATGCTAAATGAATAGTTCCTTTGCCAATGCTGGTAGGATAAATATATCACCGGTTTCCTTTTCCCTTGTGGGAATGACAAATCTCCATTCTACACTTTCCTACCCTGGAGTCTCACTTTTGATGCACTTGGAGGATTTTTTACTTCACTTTTGTCTGTGTTCATTTTCAGGTAAAACAAAGTCTTAACAGGGAAGAAGGGACCTTCCTGTGTTAGATTTATTTTTTTTATTTTTCAGAAGTCCGTGCATGCACTATCAGCCTGGTGAAAAGTTTCAGCTTGTGTGCAAGGAGTTGAAATATGAGATGATAGGAAATACACATTACCCAATGTAAACCTAATTCAATCCAGTTTTCAGATAATGGCACACTTCTGAAATAAGCACCCACATTTTGCAACCATAGACCCTAGATTGATAAAGCACTGTATAAATGGCAAAAGACATTAACAACCGGTGCAGTATAAATGAGATTGGGCAGTAAATTATCAGTATAAATAGGAATCTTCACATTGACTGGCTTTTCCCCGAGCAGGGTAAACGCCTGTCACCATGAGGACACATAGAGTTGTTTTCTCTGTGCCATGTTGGTGCCACAATGCTCTTGTGGTCTAATGTGCAATGTAGCGAAATAAACATGCAACATTCCTTCACAGCGTACTTCATTTCACCACTCTACAGTACAACGCACCATGCTTATGTGTGGATAAATAAAGTGTAAACACAGCAATTTACTATGCAGGCTAGTGTGAGCCAGACGTTATTTAGAAAGCCCCTAACCTAAAGATTTTCTACATTTTTATAATTGTAAAAACTAGGGATCAATTGGTTTTTCGGGAATGCACATTATTGGCGGACGATATAGGCATTTTGTGAAAAATTGGTATCTGTCTCAAACTAGACTGATATTACCGATATTGCTTCAAGCAGTTTTACTGGGGTGATGCATGCAGCTGCATGGCTCAGCAGCCGCTTGGCTGTTATTAAAAGCAGTGGGAGCGGACGCCCCTCCCACTGCCTTCCGCCACTTGTCCGGGCTCTCCCGTCCCACTAGGAGACCCAAGCAACCAGCCAGCATGTCTGTCTGCTGGCCAAAGACCCAAACAAAGTCAATACTGTGTTCGGGTTTCAAATATAGTAATCCAGAAGCAATGTCATGACACCACTTCCTGGATCACTGGCATTTTAAAGGCGCCAGTTTAAAAAAAAATTGTGTTCAAAAACGCAGATCTTCGCGTTTTGAATACTTTGAAGTGCAAAGAAGGGGTTTGGGGTATTATAGACACCCAATCTCTCCATAAAAAGTACCTGTCAGTGCCTATTACTGTCACAAGGGATGTTTAAATTTCTTTTGACGCAATAACAGTGATTAAAAACATAAAAATTTAACCGGTTCCCGACCGGCGCACGCCGATGTATGTCGGCAGAATGGCACGGGCAGGCATATTGGCGTACAGGTACGTCCAATTTTCAATGCCGCCCTGCTCACGTGCCGGTCAGGACCTCCGTGAGTCCGGTCGCGGGTCCCGCAGACTCTATCGCCACGGGCATACCCGCGATCGTCTCACGGGACGGCTGAATGGAGGAAATGCCGTGTAAACAGCATTTCCCCATTCTGCCTAGCAACTAGTGACGCTGATCTCTGCTCCATGTGATTGGAGCAGAGATCGGTGTTCGCTAAAAGCCCAGCCCCCCCACAGTTAGTAACACACCCCTAGGAACACTTAACCCCTACACTGGCTCCTACTGGTTAACCCCTTCACTGCCAGTGTCATTTACACAGGAATCACTGAATTTATATAGCAGTGATTACTGTATAAATGACAATGGTTCCAAAAATGTGTCAAAATGTCCAATGTGTCCGCCGCAATGTCGCAGTCACAATAAAAATCACTGATCGCCGCCATTACTAGTAAAAAAAAAGAAAGAATAAAAATGCCATAAAACTATCCCCGTTTTGTAAACGCTATAACTTTTGTGCAAACCAATTAATCGCTTATTGCGATTTTTTTTTTTTTTTTTTTTTTTACCAAAAATAAGTAGAAGAATATGTATCAGCCTAAACTGAGGGAATTTTTTTTTTTTTAATATATATTTTTGGGGGATATTATAACAAAAAGTAAAAAATGCCTTTTTTTTCAAAATTGTCGCTCTATTTTTGTTTATAGCGCAAAAAATAAAAACCGCAGGGGTGATCAAATACCACCAAAGGAAAGCTCTATTTGTGGGGAAAAAAGGACATCAATTTTGTTTGGGAGCCATGGCACACGTGCGCACGACTGGCAATTGTCAGGTAAAGCGACGCAGTGCCGAATCGCAAAAAGTGGTCTGGTCTTTGACCAGCAAAATGGTCCGGTCTGTAAGTGGTTAAAATGACAGTGTAAAATTTTTTTTCTAAATGTACAAAATATCAGACAAAATATCGGCACCAAAAAACTATATTGCCGATCCCTAGTGAAAAAAAAACTAGAAATAACATTTGCCGCCTTATCGAGTAGATCACACATCTGCATTTGCCACATCTCACAGCACATGTTTTTAATTTACTGTACTTCTGTGCTTTTGGACAGACAAGTTGTGATGCATATAATGTAAACCAGAATGCTGTACAAGCCAGCTAATAGAGCTGTGGTGTGGACAATTAAACCAACTGTTATACATTCAAAAAGAACATGGTTTAAAACTTTCATAATTTGGTTAAAGAAAAACTGTAATTTCAGACATTTTACATGTATAGAGCAGTTCATTCCCAAATGAAACAGTGAGAATTTATAAAGACTGGAGCAGACAGAATTTGAAGCAGCTGTGCATAGCAGCCAGACAATTCTGTCTTTCATTGTTAATGCCCATCCATGGTTTATTGTATGGCAATGCTTTAGGCTTGTAAACCGTAAATATACTGAAATGATTTATAATGGATTTGTAAATCTAATTTTTATGTACTTGCTACAATTGCAAAGCTTTGTTTTTCATTGCTTTCAAAACTTCTCACCTGCTGCATTTCCCTCAGAACACGTGATTACTTGTGTAGTCAGGAATTCTTCTTGCAATATCCCATTTACAAGTCAATGCTGTACCTTTTCAAATAATTTTTTATTCCTACATTTAATTTTCTTTTGTGGTTGATCATCTATCTCTACAGTTTCAGCTCTGTATTTTTGTTATCATTTATATTGATTAGGACAATCCTCCCAGATGTTTCCTTAACTTCTACCTTTCAGGTGGTGTCTTCTTCATCCAGGAAGGGTTTGTGCTGCAACACTTGGCTGCTCTCTTTGAATGGACTTTTATAATAAATGTTCTTGTCTACTATGGAACTTTTGCCTTTGAATTTGGGGCAATCACCACAGATACATTCCTGGTGCTCCTCAAGGCAAGCCGGGCCCCAAAGAGTTATAAGTCAGGAACCAGCACTCCAGCCACGCCTCATGCTCACAGCACTTCTGAGAATTTGGCTATGATATGACTGTACCAGAGTGTTAACACGGACATCACATGCAATCCCTGAGCCGCCATATGATCCTGATCAACATCAGAACACTTCACTGTGCAATGGAGGCTCAATATCATAGAGGGCGGATCACGTGACCAAAAATTTTTTTTTTTTTTTTTAAAGATTAACTAGAAAGAAAAAGTTGATTGTTTTATGTTGACTGTTATGATTTTGGTGAAAAAGTCTAAGTTACATTATATGTACAGGGCATTAATGAATTAGCCATAAAATTGTATATTTTTATATAGCTAATTTCTATAGTCAGTTCACCACGCAGAATATCTGAGTGTCAGATACACAATATGCCTACTACTGTATATGAAAACTATTACATAAGTGGTGCATTGGTAAAGAAAAACTAGAGCTTGATATTGGCAATTATAGTTTGCTTTTCCAAGAATATCACCTACGGGGCCTTATAAATGGTAACAGGGAATGTTAGAGGAGCTCCAGTCTGGGCAAAAAAAATTAAGTCAGCAGCTACAAATAGCTGCTGACTTTTGGTATAAGGACACTTACCTGTCCTGGGATCCAGCGATGTTGGCATCCTGAACCGATTCACCAATCGGCTTCAGGTGCAGGTGCCAGCATCTTCACTAATGGGAAACCAGCAGTGAAGCCTTAAGGCTTCATTGTAGGTTTCCTACTGTGCATTCTTGAGTCGCGCTGCTCCTTCTGAATAGTCCTGCCGTCTTCTGGGACCTGTGTGTGTCCCAGAAGGCAGTGGGGGGAAGGAGGGGCCAGGAATACTTGGAAATCTGGAGATTGTCACCACGATCTTACCCAGAAGTGGAAGGGGGTACTTGTCAAAACCAGGTACCAGCACCCCCCCAAAAAAGTGCCAAATGTGGCAATGGAGGATGTGAACAAGCGAAGCTTCCCCTTTTGAGTGGAGCTCCGCTTTGTCTTTGGAGGGAGCAGTGTAGCACATTTTGCCTTAAGGAGACTTTTCTGAAGCGACTTTTCTTGCTGGAAATCTATTTAGCACATTTTAGAACCAATATTACAGAAAAGAGGAGCTGTACTCTGTAAGTACAGTTCCTTTTTTTTTTTCTAACTAATGTTAACCCGAAGCTATTATAAGTCTGCTGAAGCAGTGGGGCTCATTCCATCTAAACACGATCGTTCCCTTTAAAAGAAATATAATGGGCAGGTACATAGACCAGCACTGAAAGATCCTGCAGCAACATTTTCAGCAAGAAAAGTACTCTAAAGTCCTCCCTTTTACTCTTATCTATGCATCCCATCAGTACTGTTAAATTCACTTTTGAGAATCGCACTCAGTTATAGTTCCTGTACATCAAAACAAAATGCCTTATTACCCATTCAATCTAATAACATTCATCATTTAGCTTCATCCAGGTACCAGATTATGCTGTTTTTGTGACAGCCATGTGAGTACTGCAGCAATTACTTCATAAATGCACTGCCATCCTTTTGTATCGACACGGTACATGTATGGACAGATACGAATTCTTGGTTTAAGCTCATTTAATGCCTGAGGCATTGTGCTTCAATTATTCATTTTTCAGCTGATTATTTTGTCATGGATAGGGTTTGGAAGGGTTATGTCAGGTTTTACGTGCTGCCTGTGTACGCAGTGAGATTTTTAGTCAGTATTTGAAAATTCTCGTGTCCACATATGATTTCTCTTCCAGAGACACTTAAACAGTAGTTAAATCATGATCAAGATACCTTTCCTCCCTCTGCTCTGCTTGTCTGCTCTGGAAAAGATTCTTGCTCTTGCAGGAATTAAGGAAAATGGGGCATTTAAAAAAAAAAAAACTCAACTAGATTCTAACCCATTACTTAGTCTATCCAAAAAGCAAAATAAATTGTGTGGCCTGGAGTTGGACTCTAATGGAATTTAGAGTTTGATCTTATTTACTGATCATTGCACTTTGCACCAAGTTATTAATCAAAGCCAGTTTTGCAAAAGTGGAAACAAATCCAACCCATTTCAATAAATAGGCATTTTTTATGTAGCAAAACCAACCTGCTTACAGTGTTGTAAATGTGTCTTAGCATATATACTGATATGCAAAACTGCATATTTGGGTTAATACGTACACAGCGGGAAGCTTTGTATTGTAGTTTGGTTCTGCTCCACCTCTTAGGGCACCTTCTCATTCACAACTGACCTGGTATCTGATAAATTGAACCTGCTTTGGAACACAGGACCATTAATCTCTACAATACATGAACAATTATGCACAAACACTTTGACAGTTAATGCTGACACGTGTCTAAATTTTTTTCCCCCAAATGTTCCTAATTTTTTACGTTATCCTACCGTGAGATGCATTGTAATGTAAACACAGCTATTAATTACACATTTTAAGCTGGCCATACGTGGATCGAAATTGACCAGTTTAGCAGAGACCGGACATATTTAGAAGTCAATTTGCATATCAATTTCTGCTCAACTGCCTTGTCAGTATCTTGATGCTCCATCTGTGTATTCTGAAGTCAGGGGAGTTTCCCCACTATCCGAATACAAAGACACAGTGAAGAGGATTCCTTCATCCACCTTGAACGTATGGATGAGGAATCGGGTCAGTTTTTTTCTTTTTTTTTTTTTTTTTTTAGGTTCAACCCGCTGCTGGAACAACAACAAAAAAAATGACACTTGTATGGCCAGCCTTAGATTTTATTTTGGGAATGGTGGAATGCTGAATTTCAGGCTAAGCTAATTTAGTCTTAAATACAGGAGGCATGTGTATTCAAATGTGAATCTGTGTCCTTTGTGCAGTGATCCAGCATGAAACTTTTTCTCTGTGCAGGAGCTTCCTGTAAAAATACCAGCCTGCCACTCTCTCCTTATGTAGGGTGATTGGTCTTGTATTTGCCCTCTCCTGAAGTTTTCTGCAGGCAAAACTGTGGAGGGTGTGCCTGCTGCTTCCTTTCCACATCTCTACACTCTGCACAGGCTATGTCAGCACAGTGATGATGTCACTACTATTTTTTTTCCCAAGGTACTAACTGAGTTTGCAGTGAGATTTGCTGCACACCATGATTTTGTGAATATTTTCTGCACACAGTGATTTTGTGGCTATTGAGGAATGTAGTTAAAGCGGACCTTCGGTTATTTTTTCCAATTTTCCATCTATTAAATCTTCTGCCAATGTTTTAACTTTGGCTAGTAAAACATTTTTTCTCTGCCAGTAAATACCTTCTACAGCCCACTTCCTGTTTCTTGTCTGGTAATGACAGCATGCACAGCTCTCTTGAAAGTTTGTCAGGAAGGAAGGGGGATGAGTCAGAGGGCCAATGAAAGCTGCAGAGCTGCATGTGTGCCTCCTGCGGGTCTCTAAATCCAGGAAGTGAATAGGCAGAAGGTTCACCTGCCCAGTTAAAATGGCTACAGCCAGACTTAGTGGAGGGAGATTTCTGAAGCCTATTTGGCACATACAGAATCTCAATATATATAAAATATGCAAAGTGGTTGGAGGGAAGCTTCAGAATGGCAAGGTGTTATTACAAATTATGTGAGCAGACTGCAGTTCCTCTTTATCTGAGAAGTTTGTGTGTCTGAGATTTAGCTTGAAGCTAAACACCAAGCATCTGTCCTAACACCACCCAATCCCATTATGTATCCATTAATGGTTTTTCTTTTTTTTTTATTATTTTTTTTTTTTAAACTGTTGCCTGAAATTGTGTTATTAGCCTATGTATAGCCTTTGACTGGCATGTAAACAAAGGGAGGGTTTCAATTCTTAGCCAATCAAGGTTCTATATTTTTGCATGGTGCTGTCAGTTTCCCTTCCTAAACATGTTCACAGGAGTGATGACCTCATAGCTGTGCTTCTGCTCTTTCATTTCTTAGAGGCTGGTGGCTAAGCTTTGTTTAAGGTAGATATGTGGTCTGCCCATGCAGTGTAAAGCAACATGTTCACTTTGCTACCACCCACAACTGACAACGTTAAGAAAGGACACCCTCTGTATGCCATACTTCACACATGGGTGACCTCTCCTGTGCTCATCTGACATTGTTGGGCCAAGCATCAGCACTGTCCTATGAGAGGAAGAGTGGGTCACCTGCTCCAGCTTACCTAAAAGTACTGGTTATTTTCTTTTGCTCCCAGCAGCTAAATAATAGCATTGGGAGTGAAGGAAAGGTAAGTACCTTATGTCTACTGGAGAGGGTGACTTTCAAGCTAACCAGTTGCTTTGTGTTAAATAGACAAAGCACAAGCTGTCTGACCGGGATTGCCTAAATCACAAGAGCAAATGAATGCTATTACAAATATGGCAGGCAAGACAGTTGACATATATGTATTAAACTGTGCATTGCAGCTGTTTTCCTGGAGTTCCTCTTCAAGCCAACAAGAAAGTTATATACATAGTAAGTCAGAGGGACTTTTTTCATTGGTATTAAACGTTTTATGCCTTCAGTATTTCTTGAAGAAAATTGTGCACTTTTCCAAAATGTTTGTCCATTTTTTTTTTTTTTTTTTTTTCAAGCGCACAATGTGGCCTTGTGACTTTAAAATTCAGGTCAGATTGTTTACTTTTACATAAGTTATTGGTTTAAAAAATGCTCTTAAATCTTTACACAAAATACTAACCAGATAGGATCAACTAGGTTCTATGGTTCAAAATTCTGGTTATGCTTGTACAGGCATCTTTTCTGTTTGTAAGTCAACCAAATGTAACGCCTTATTAGATTGACCAAAGAAATGTTTGTATCCAAATAATTGATTGTTTGCTGTTGCACATTTTTCATCCTATTGCCACTTTTACAGGACCGAAGAGATGCTTTGGTTATAAATGGAGCACAGAACTTTACCTGATTTTCTGGCAGTAAATGCATTCTGCTACAGAGGACAAGTCATAATGCATTGGCTTTTCTGGAGCAATAATGAGCATATAATAGTTTGCTACTGGCTTCAGGCATCAACACAAATCCCATATTTTTGTGGCTCAGCAAGACCACAAAACCAGCACAGTATTATTGACAACATCTATGTTCATATTGCTAAATCCAAAGTATTATAATAAATCAAAAGCACTCAAACACCGGTGTGATTTTTTTTTATTTTTTTTTTCTCCCCACCCCCTTTATAAATTGTTCTTTAGTAAACCTCTACACAATTGAAACACCTCAGGGTTCCCACTCTTTAAAACTGCATTTTTGGTACATGTCTATTGAATTGGTCCCTGCACCCTCTAATAAAGTTAAGGAACCTTCTCTTTGTGTCTTGCTTGTGAGGAAGCCCTCTTGATTGTGTCTATAAAGATTTATTTTAGGGGCCTGAGACAGTCCTGTACATCACTGAATAACCAAGCTCGTTCCTTAGTAGCAGTTTCTAGTAGTAGCAGTGAGTAGTAGCTTCAGCACGAACAGTAATGTAAGCAACACACTACGATGTGGGGTACATCACCTTCCTTTATTTTCAGCTGTGAATTAAGTCCGGTGGTTTAAGTCCTTTTTGATTAAATTGGCTATCTTGGAAGCAAGAAAATATCAAATACTGTATATACATATTACAATCAACAGTAAAGTTTTAAATGCTATGAGGAGAGGTGGAGGTGGTGAAATTCGTTTTCACCCTTTAGACTGTTTTTGCTTTTTAAATAGGAAGTCTATTGTTAAATGTTTACATACGCTCTAAGGAAAAGAGAAATGGGAAACTAAAACAAAAAGGTGGAGAAAACAGTAATAGGACTAGGAAAGAGCAATATGTGGAAACAAAGGGAGATAAATTGGAAGACGATGCCAGAGTCTGAATCCTCAGGGAACATGGTATGTAGTCAGAGGTAGGGTAGGCAAATGAGATTTAAGAAATAATGGCCATATCATATGTACCTCAAATTTGTATAAAGTTAAACATTTAAAAAAGCAAAAGTGATTTCCTGCGAGTTCCTTATGAATAAATTGTTTTTTTGACGCGATCATTTGCAAAGGGTCCAGATGTGTTGGCAGTTATCTAAAGCTTTGAAGGAAGCAAAATTTTCCCCATTTGATTTCATACAGTGAAGGAAAAAAAGTATTTGACCCCTTGCTGATTTTGTATGTTTGCCTACTGTCAAAGATATTAGTCTACAATTTGAATGGTAGGTTGTTTTTAACAGCGAGAGACAGAAGAGCAACAAAAATATAAAAAATAAATAAAAAAAATGCATTCCAAAAAAGTTATAAATTTCCATTTTAACAAGTAAAATCCCCCATCAATGAGCAATATTTCTGGCTCCCAGATGTCTTCTATACAGGTAAAGCGCTGAGATTAGGAGCACTCTTAAAGGGTGTGCTTGTAAACTCAGCTTGTTGCCTATATAAGACACCTGTCCACGAACAATCAGATTCCAATCTCTCCACCATGCCCAAGACCAAAGTGCTGTGCAAAGATTTCAGGGACAAGATTGTAGACCTGCACAAGGCTTGAGTGGGCTAAAAGACCATCACCAAGCAGCTTGGTGAGAGGGTGACAACAGTTGGTTCAATGGAATGGAAGAGAAGCAAATGAACTGTCAAGTCTCCCTCAGTCTTGGCCTCCATGCAACATTTCACCTCATGGAGTTTCAATGATCATGAGAACGAGGAATCAGTCCAGAACTACATGGGGGAATCTTGTCAATGATCTCAAGGCAGCTGGGACCATAGTCTCCAAGAAAACAATTGGTAACACACAAGGTCCTCCTGCTCAAGAAAGCACATGCACAGGCCTGTCTGAAGCTTTCAAATGAACATCTGAATGATTCAGAGAACTGGGTCAAAGTGTTGTGGTCAGATGAGAACAAAATTTAGTTCTTTTGGCATCAACTCAACTCGCTGTATTTTGGAGGAGAAGGAATGCTGCCTATGACCCCAAGAACACCATCCCCACCATCAAACATGGAGGTGGAAACCATGTTTGGGAGTGTTTTTCTGCTAAGGGGGACAGGACAACTTCACCACATCAAAGGACCATGTACCATCAAATCTTGGGTGAGAACCTTCTTCCCTCAGCCAAGGCATTGAAAATGGGTCATGGATGGGTATTCCAGCATGACAATGACCCAAAACACACGGTCCAAGGGTGTCTCCAGACCTTAATCCCATAGAAAATGTGGAGGGGGCTGAAGGTTTTGAGTTGCCAAATGTCAGCCTTGAAACCTTAATGATTTGGAGAGGATCTGCAAAGAGCAGTGTGACAAAATTCCTCCTGAGATGTGTGCACACCTGATGGCCAACTACAAGAAATGTCTGACCTCTGTGATTGCAAACAACGGTTTTGCCACCAAGTACTAAATCATGTTTTGCGAAGGGGTCAAATAGGCATTTCATTCATCATTAAAATGCAAATTTATAACTTTTTTGAAATGCGTTTTTTTATGGATTTTCTCTTGTTCTGTCTGTAAAAATATACCTACCACTACAATTATAGACCGATCATTTCTTTGTCAGTAAGCAAACGTACAAAATCAGCAGGGGATCAGATACTTTTCCCTTATTGTACATGTGTGCAGAGTAGGTTGGTAAAGCATTGATGTGCAAGTAAATACCAGAGAGGTTTTAAATATGAGGATTATAGCAACTTATGTTCATACTTTTAAATCCTTTGGCTAGGTCTGCTCTGTGTGTTGGGTAGAAAACCCAGTGGAGTATTTGAATGTAACAAGATTTTCATCAAGGGGTACTTTGTGGTATTCTTTGATTTCCTCCCAGTTTCTACAAATTTATAGGTTATAAACTTTGTGCACGTAAACACTAACAACTTTTAATTTGCTCTTTGTTGGTCTGTTGTAAGTGTATTGTTATCTGATAGTGGGGAAAAAAAGTAGATTTTGCAAGTTGATAAATCCTGTGCTGTCTGCCTGTGCTCAAGGGGAGTTATAGAGGATATAAGGAGAGATCAATGTTGTTTGTAATCCATCAGAAATTAAGTAGGCAAGTCTGACACCACATGCATGTAAAAGAAGCAGGTAGGAGCATACGGATGGCACATCAACCATTTATTTGTCTGTCTTTTCCAGGGATAAACATGAGGGAATGCGCATGTATTCATATCAAATCCTATATATTTTTTTAATTTTACCTTTTAACATGTGCTTTAAAGTAAACTCAATCTTCCTATTTACTACTATTCTACTTGAGGCAGAACTTCTAGATGAATTCCAGGCATGGTATATTTTAACATAGTTGCACTGATCCACCTAGGACCAATTTAACTATGTATATAGTATAAAATACCTGACTGGTGCCCCTGGAAGCTGGAAAAACATTAAAGTAGACACGACCAAGCTGAACCAACTTAACTATGCAAAAATATACCATGCCTGTAATTTTTCTTTAATTGGGCTGTATTTCAGAAGCTATTCATTCTGGAAGCAAGCATATTGGCTAAATATTTTCCTATCCATATTCAAAAAGTTAGATGGAGCCCTTTCTTTCAGTTGGGAATATTGCCTGTAAATGCCAGAAGTAAGAGTGTAAACCCATGTTTATTTCAAGATGATTAAATGATTAATAAAAATGTAACTTGGGGAGGGACTGGTGTCTGAAAATGTTCTCTAGTAAAGTGCAGTATCTGAAAATTCAGCTGGCTTCAACAAATTAACATTTAAGTTTAAAATGCTGCTAAATTCCACTCTATCAGGTGTTGAAGCAGTGCATGTGGGGTTTTATTTTGAGTGAAATTGCACACAAATACGTAGGCAAACTTTCACCTTTACGAACAGCCTTAATACAACCATCCTGGTCTAGAACACAAGTGCCAAGCTCCTTTTTTATCCCCACAATCTCATAGAAGAAGGGAAGTGAAGAGGACCCTGAGGCAGGGTTAGAGGAGGACAAATAAAACTATTCTCCCCCAGCCTTCCATACTTTTGTCTTGATGTGAATCTGCTCCATCTTACCATGCCCCTTTGAGTACAAAGACCTGCCAAGTCTATAATGATGATCCCCATTAAAGAACCAAATAGAATGGTGTCTGGGTTGATCCTAAAAAGATTTTCACCCCACCGAGAATCATTGCTAAACTTTGTCCAGTGGAAACAAAGTTCACTTAAAAATAAATAAAAAGCAGACTGTTCCAGTGATAAACCCCACTGTCTCCATCTTAAACATCCTACAGTGCCTATAGAAGATGCCCCTTCATTTTAAAGGTTCTGCTGACAGATAATTTTTAGATTTTTAAAGACTTTAACCTCTCTGGCCCAGCTCTGCAACAGGCTATTGCTGCAATTTCTATTTTCCAGACCACTGCCAGTTGCACTAATGCAATTAACCAGCAAGATCCTGTCTTCTGGGATCAAATCCTGGTGGAGCACTGCAGACACTACCCTCTGCCTTACTATTTTGTGAACAAGTCATGACACAGATCTCAAGAATGGGTCATGTCTATACATACATGCAGAATCGTACAGCTAAAAGCCTTGACAGCTGAAGCTGCCTGCAAATGTTGCCTCACACATGCCTTTTTAAAGGAGTAAATCTATTTTTGGTGAGGGGCTTGACAAATTCATAAGATTTCACAGGAGGAAAAGTACTTCTTCCACAAGGGAATGTTCCTAAACCTTTCTCTGGGACTTCTGCCTCCTCAAAAAGCAGAGTGCTTCATCGCTCCTCTCAGGCTTTATCTTCAAAGCCAAAACTCAGTTCTTTTTGGTTCAAGATGTGGAACACAACCAAGTTCACTCCAAAACCCTCTTGACCATGAAGTGCTCTCATTCTTAAGAGTGGGGGAACCCTTGTTTGCCTTTCTGTGGGTTCTATCAGTGGATTCAAAAGGGTACAAACTAGATTTTACATTTCTGCCCCTTCGTCAATTTCTTCTCGCTCTTCTCTAAGGATCTGCAGACTGCTTTAAACCATCTCCTCTCCCAGAGAATGATGATTACAATCCCTATGGAGCACTGGCTCAACCGATTCTATTCAAACCTGTTAAGTACCAAAACCCAGCAGGGGTAATTGTCCTATCCTGGACCTAAAATCCCTAAACACTTACCTTCACATTCCAAGGTCTTGCATGGAATATGGACCCTTAGGGGGAATACTTGGCATCAGTAGAAATCCAATATGCTTATCTGTATATACCCATTTACCCAACTCCAATTTGTTGCACTGTCTTTTTGGCTTTTCTCTTGTAGTCTTTTTAAGAACTATGGGCAGTTAGGTAACTGGATACATAGATGACCACCTTCTGGTGGACTTCTCTCCCCTTCAACAAGCTGCAAACTTTCAAAGAACTATTTATGTTTTAGGCCTTAATTTGTATAACCAACTTTCAAAAGTCTGCTCTCCAACCTTCTCTTCACCTAAAATACTTAGGATTCATGCGGGACATGGCCAGCCAGCACAGGTCTTTCTTCCAGAAAAAAAAAAAATCCCTCATGGTAGCCTCATTCTAGGCCATGCTCTTTGCTTAATTCAATTCAAGGCTTTGAATTTGTTGGCCAAGTGGCAGCCTCACAAGCTGGGAGGAGTGTTCCAATCCCTTACAGTTCCAGAAATGTGTTAATCAAAGGAAGCCCTCAATATCCTTGAGCTCAGGGCAATAAAACTTGCTATGTATCACTTCTTCAAGATCACCCAATCGTGGTACAATCAGACAAATATGTGGCTTATATCATCCATCAATTGTACCAAGTGTCAGGCAGCCCTAATGGAAGCAAGTCTAATGATTTTATGGGTTGAAAAACACTGTACAACCAGCAACCATTGGCTGTTTACATCCAAGGAGTGGACAATTGGCTGAGGTAATCTGCCTTCCATCACTGCCTGGACCAAGGGGATTGAGCCCTTCATCTGGACACTTTCCCTATCTCCCTATATCAAATCAGCAAAACCATATGTGTACATCTGCCTCCAAGTACAACAAGACGTTACCTCTGTAGCTATGACTAAACACCCTCTTGCACTTGCATTGGGTGTGCTGATAATTCCCTGGTCCCCGTTCCAATTATTATGCCTTTCCTCCAGTGCAAATTCAGCTTCGACCATTGCTAATCAGACTTCTAGGAAATAATTACTGGCCTCTTCTAAATAGGCCAGATCTTGTCTCATGACCTCCTGGTCCATCCTGCTTCTCAGTCCCTGTCTTTAACTGCATGGCTGTTGAAGCCCATGTCTTGAGGGACAGGGGAAAAAAATACTTTTGTACCTGAAAATCTTTGCCTGGCATGAACAGACACTTAAATTCCTAGAATTCTCTAGGATTGAAGTACCAGCCTTGTCCATTTTGTTAAAAAAAAATAAAAATAAAAATTACCTTGCTGAAAACATTATATAGCACCCCAGTAGCCCAAGTTTCCATTAGAGGTCATAAATCATCATCATTCCCTATTAAGCATGGCACAAGGCAGAGATGCCCACCTTCTCCTTTGATTTTCACATTGGCAATAGAACCCCTATCTATAGCCATTCATTCCCACCCTAAAATTTACGGAATTTATTGTGAACAACAGGAACATAAATGTGCATTATTTGCTGATGTCCTTTATGTACGTCACTAACCCCCACGTAACTTTGCCTAATTTACTGTCCCTATTGGACAATTTCTCACAATTTTCTGGCCTGTCTCTGAATAACCAAAAAACAATAGCGTTTAATATCTCTCTACCCCCTGCTATAATACAGACTCTACAAAATAGCTTTCAATGGACTCACCACTCCCATATTTAGGGGTCCGGTTGACATCCTCTGACATTATTTAGAAAGGCAAATTTACCTCCCACTATTTAAAAAGGAGGATCTTCGTTGCTGGGTGGATTGTTCCTCCTCATGGTTTGGCAGAGTTGACTCAATAAGAATGACGTTCCTACCTAGTCTCCTTTACTATTTCAGAACTCTACTGGTGGCAGTCAGGAGGGGAGACCTACATCTGCAGGCTGAAGTCCTGCGCTTCGTGTGGGGTAACAAGGGGCCTCAGATAAAAAAATGAACGAATTATTCACTTAAACCTATGGGTGGGCTTGGTCTTCCCAATCTACAGGCATATTTTCAAGCCCAGATTGTCCAGTTAGCTTATACTACTGCTAAAGGATCAGACACCCTATGGGTCTCCATTGAGGTACTCCCTTTGCTATAGGCTATCCTTAATGTGGCTTCCTAGTCATTTATGCCCCCCTATATTATGCCCCACTTTATCACATCAACATCTGCCAAGTTGAGAACCGATTACCCAGCTCATCGATCGAACTCTGATCAACCCTCGGACAGTAATCGCAAGTATTCTTCCCTGATTCTACCTTATTTCTTTATGGCTGTATATTGTTATCTCTTTGAAACCTCTTTTTTTCTGTATTTTATTTGCTCCATCTGTGACATTTTCATATTAAACCCTTATGTTGAAAAGTGTTAACCTTGTCTCTAAAGATCTTAATGCAAGCTATAAACAAACCTGCCTCTTGAAGAGCGCTACTGTTGCAGTGTAAGGCCTCTGAGCAGACCTGTCTGTGGTGGCAGTGTGTGTTGCAGACGCTTATTCTAAAATCATAATTGGTATTGCTAAATTTACGAGTCTCCCCGGGCCTAGGCTTGTTGTGCTGCCTGTAACCTACCTATGTTTTGACTGAATCGTTATTCTGAATGTCACTTTCAAATGTATTGTATTTGTGATACAAAATAAAATTCCTTGAAATGAAAGAAATAAAAAATAATAATCTTGACCTAGGAGGGTGAGGTCAATATGGAGTAGGAGGTTGAGGTGGCGGTGTTGGTGAAAGCGGCAGTGGAGGAGGACGAGGTAGCCAACACTGTTTTTTGTTTTTAATTAAAAAATTTTTTTAAATTAGGATACACCCCAAAAGAGTGAGATCAAAAATACAACAATGGCTGGGTAAGGCCGGTATACATGCCTGTTCTGCATAAGGTACGGACAAGTCCTGTGGGATCCATGCCTGGTTCATTTTAATGAACGTGAGCTTGTCCACATTGGCTCTAGACAGGCCGCTGCGCTTGTCTGTGATAACGCCCCCTGCTATGCTAAATGCATGTTCAGATAATACACTGGCTACAGGGCAGACCAGCACCTCCAAGGCGTAAAGGGCAAGCTCAGAACATGTGCCCAATTTGGAGACCCATAAGTTGAAGGGGGCAGACCGTCATTCAGTACGTGCAGGCGTGTGCACACATACTGCTCCACCATGTTGGTGAAATGCTGCCTCCTGCTAAGACGTTCCATATCAGCTGGTGGTGCTGGTTCTTGTGGCGTGGTGACAAAGCTTTTCCACATTTCGGCCATGCTAACCCTGCCTTCTGAGGTGCTGGCAGTGCCCCGGCTGCATTGGCGACCTCTTCCTCCTCCTCTGCCTTTGCCTTGTGCTTCCACTGTGCCCCGCTGTCAGGTGGGAATGCCACCAGCAGCACGTCTACCAGCGTGCGCTTGTACTCTCGCATCTTACGATCACGCTCCAGTGAGGAAATTAAGGACGGTACGTTGTCCTTGTAATGGGGATCCAGCATCGCGGCCACCCAGTAATCAGTTAGAATGTGGGCAACTCTGCAGTCCTTGCGGAGACACTGCAGCATGTAATCGTTCATGTGTGCCAGGCTGCCCAGAGGCAACGAAAAGCTGTCCTCTGTGGGAGGTGTATTGTCTGTATCCCCCCAGCCATGCACCAGTGATGGCCATGAGCTGGTCTGGGTGCCGCCCTGCTATGAACATGGTTCCTCCTCCTCCATCTACTCCTCCTCCTCCTTCTACTCCTCCTCCTCCACCTCATCATCCTCCAGAACTGTGCCCTTGCTGGACAATTGTGTACCTGGCGTGTTTTGGTGCAGGAACCCACCCTTGGCGCCACTTGTGAATGACTGCCCTGAAAGCCTTGGAAATGATCCCTCTTCCTCCTCCTCCTCCTCCTCCTCCTCCTGTGCTACATCCTCTTCCATCATCATCAAGGAGGCATAGAACTGGGATAGTAACGCTGAGAATGGCATCATCGCCACTGGCCATGTTGGTGGAGTACTCAAAACAGCCCAACAAGGCACACAGGTCTCGTATGGAGGCCCAGTTATTGGTGGTGAAGTGGTGCTGTTCCGCAGAGTGACTCGCGCATCTCTCCACTATCACCTGCTGCTGCTCGCACAGTCTGGCCAGCATATGCAAGGTGGAGTTCCACCTTGTGGGCACATCACATATGAGGCAGTGAGCGGGAAGGCCGAAGTTATGCTGCAGCGCTGACCGGTGAGAAGCAGCAGGGTGAGAACGCCAAAAGTGCGCACAGGCGGCCCACACTTTCAGCAGCAGCTCTGGCATATGGAGGTAATTTTTAAGGAACCTCTGGACCACCAAGTTCAGCACATTCGCCAGGCAAGGGATGTACGTCAAACCGGATAGGCCCAGAGCTGCTACAAGATTTCCATGTCCCTCCACAACTCCTGCGTGGTGTGGGGTTTTTCCCCCAAGCAGGAAAGTTTTAAAACTGCCTGCTGTAATGTGTTACCCCTGGCTGTGCTGAAGTTGGTGGTGAAGGTGTTGTGCTGACCGGATGAGGAAGTGGAGTAGGAGGAATTGGCAACAGGAGGCAAACTGAAGCACCCTGCAATCCTCAGTGGTGGAAGGACATGCGCTAAACTGCTATCCGCCTCAGGCCCAGCTGCCACTGCATTTACCCAGTGTGCTGTTAGGGAGGTATAACATCCCTGACCATGCTTACTGGTCCACGTATTCATAGTTAGGTGGACCTTGTCACAGATGGCGTTGCACAGTGCACACCTGATTTTGACCCCACTTGGTTGTGCAGGGAAGGGATGGCACGACGTACTGTGGGACAGCCAATGCCATCAGGCTTTTAAAACTTTGCGTCTTCACCAGACGGAATGACATCATTTCAAAGGCCAGTAATTTTGAAATGCTGGCATTCAGGGCCAGGGATGGCGGGTGGGTGGGGGGTACTTCCTCTTCCGCTGCAGTGTTTTGGGACATTGTGGAGATGGTCGTTGACCCGGGTGGTAGTGTTGCTGTCAGATCCTCTGTTTGCGGGGTTGGCAGGTGCTCACTACAGAGGTGGATTAAGAGGCTGAGACTGCAGCAGAAGAGGAAGCAGGAGGAGCCAGAGACCTTTCTTGTTTTTTGAGGTGTCTACTCCACTGCAGCTCCTGCTTTGCACTTAGATGCCTGGTCATGCAGGTTGTGCTCAGGTTGAGAACGTTTATGCCTCGATTCAGGCTCTGATTGCACAGCGTGCAAACCACTCGTGTCTTGTCATCAGCACATTGTCTGAAGAACTGCCACGCTAGGGAACTCCTTGGACCTGGCTTTGGTGCCCTCGGTCCCTTGCTGCATTGGGCAGTAGCAGGCATACTGTCTAGGGGATGGACGCCACGCTTTTGCACCTTGCTCCCTCTTCTGCTGTGTTGGTGGCTCTGTGCGACCAATGCCTCTTCCACCGAACTACACAGGCCACCTGCATGACGTTGATTCCATGTGGGGTCGAGGACCTCATCATCCTCCACATCATCTTCCACCCAGTCTTCACCCCTGCCCTCCTTGTCGGTCTGCACAATTGCAAAAGCAGCAGCAGTTGGCACCTGTGTTTCGTCATCACCCAAGATGTGCTGTGATGGTCCTCCCATACTCGTCTTCAAACATAAAAGGTTGGGCATCGGTATACTCAATCTCTTCCACTTCTGGGGCAGGGCTAGGTGGATGGCCCTGGGAAACCCTGCTAACAGAGTCATCAAAAAGCAGAAGAGACAGCTGCATGATTTGGGGCTCAGACTGCTTGGCTGGTTTGCAAGGGGGTGAGGTGAAAGATTGATGGACATCAGCTGCAGGTGCCAACTCTGATCTTTCAGCAGGAGACTGGGTGGGAGACAATGTGAAGAAACTGGAGGCACTGTCAGCAATCCAATTTACTATCGGCTGTACTTGTCCTGGCCTCAATATTTGTAGAGCTGCATTAAGCCCGACCAAATAACGCTGCAGGCTCTCTCGCCTACTCGCATTCCACTTGTGCATGTAGCTGTCACAGATCGACCACATCCTTTCCCTGCAACAGGAGCTCCACCAGCAGCACCACGACCGGGGCCACGTCCCTTATTTGACGTTCTCATATTTCTCAAATTGAGGATCTTGCCCTAAAATGGGTGTTTTTTGAATAGCAGAATAGAAGAACAGTATCTAAAGTGTGTATCTCACACGTACAGATATGCAGGAAACACTGCAAAATATTTGTTTTTGCCCTAAATGGGTGTTTTTAGAATAGCAAATTTCCCTAAATTATTACTTCATGAATAGCAGAATAGAGCAACAGTATCTAAACGGTGTATCGCACAGTAACATGCAGTGCTGGTGCACTGAGCTTGCATAAAATGCCCGCCGACTTATATAGAGGCTGGGTCACATGCTGCACTGGCCAATCACAGCCATGCCATTAGTAGGCATGGCTGTGATGGCTTCTAAGGGCACACAAGTTAAATGTTGATTGGCTTCCCTGCAGCTATTTAAAAAGCGCCATTACATTACCAAACCCAAACATACAGTAAATTGTCCGGGTCCAGAACCCAAAAGTCCGGTACGAACTCTAACTTTACAGTTTGGGTTCGCTCAACCCTATTAATTGCATAATTAGCCCAGTGACAATCGCTCCCAGGCTTCTTGTTTATGGTCCCGCAAGCTGGAAAATCTTTGTGCTGGGCACAACTGAGAGTGACATTGTCACGTAAGTGACAGTGTGGTGTGAGGTTGGCCGGTCCTTCATCACAAATTAGCGAGAAGACAGGGATCTGACACCCGCGTTCGCCACAGCGTGGACAAATTGGTTGGTATCCTTACAGCTCATTAAGACCGTGCATCATTCCTCCTGTGAAGGGATAAACTTAAAAAGTAAAAGTTTAGGCTATATAACATCTACCTTTAAATGCTGCCACCCCCACTGTCCCCTTTCGGGCTACAAATTAGCACAAAAGATAATGGGGAGATCTACTGTTCAGATACCCTCTACCCTTTCCTTTTCATGCCCACAGGTACAATCATTACTTCCAGGGGCTGCCTGTCCATTAGGGGCACACAGGCGCCAACCCCTCTCTACAGCCACCCCCCTATATGCAGTGGATAGCTTTATTCATAGCATGAATATATCTGCGGCTGCCCCCTATTCATGTGTCTGCCCCTTTTGAGTTACTGGACATATGAATTAGAGCAGCCATAGGCTCTAATGGGCTTAAAAATAGGATGGACTTGGGACGCAGAGCATTGCGTCTGGAGCCCACCCAGGTGTGTTGCAACAGCGAATGAAAATTCGCTGTTGCAACACTGATCCTCCTCCCGGCCAATCGGGAAGTGGGTATGAAACCCGTTTTCCTATTGGCCAAAACATCAGGCAATACCATTGGATGCCTAGCGCTGGAAGGAGGAGAGAGGAGACCCTGCAGAAGCTGCTACAGGAGAGGATACCAGAACAGCTTTCACCAAGCCCGCCATGCTCGCACCACCCAGATCCAGGGTAAGAACACCAGCCGTTGCTGATTATTTCCATCTTTCAACCCCACCGCTATAGATGAGGTTGCTAAACAACTACTTGCTAACGTCCACCTGCTCTCTGGATCCTGTTCCCTCTCAAATGCTACATTGCCCTCTGGCTCTTTTCTACACTCTCTCTAACCCACATTCTCTCCCTCTCTCTCTCTCTCTCTCTCCCTCTCTCTCTCTCTCTCCCCCTCTCTCTCCCCCTCTCTCTCCCCCTCTATCTCCCCCTCTCCCTCTCTCCTTGTATCTTCCCCAACTCTCTAAAATGTGCACTAGTCAGCCCCATACTTAAAAAGCCCTCACTGGACCCAACCACTCTTAACCTATGCTGCCCAATCTCCTTGCTCCCTTTTTTTTTGGGGGGGGGGGGGGGGCTATATAAACTGTCTATTGTCAAGATTGAAAGTCATAGCAACAGTACCTATGTTCAAATACAATAAGAAATTGTAAGTGTTTCTAAAAAGGGTAGGGGTATGTTATTTAGGTCATAGAACTTTCTGTTATGTGGTCCATAAGTTCCTTATGTGGTGCATTCTGCAAGTGTCGGTGTCTTCCGTGTGTGTTTATGGTTTGATAAGGGAGGGAGATGTGCCTGGGTAACTTCTATGCTCCCTGAGAGGACGTCTGAGATAATTGTGTTAAATGGGAGATTGCAGATAGCGGTTTCCCAATTGATAGTCAATGTTCAGTATCTTATACAGCATTAATTCTGTGCTCCCTTTTTATACAAACGCCTTGAATGTCTGGTCTACAACCAACTGAGCAACCACCTTGCTGAGAATAGCCTTCTTGATACCCTTCAGTATGGATTTTGGCCATCAAAACTCCATAGAAACTGCTCTCCTAAAATGAATGATCTAATGGCCAAAACCAATGGACACTATTCTGTACTCCTACTACTGAATTTTTCTGCCGTCTTTGATACAGTTGACCACCCCTCCTCAAAATAAAGCTCCACACCTTTTAGTCTCCATGACTGTACTCTTCAGTGGTTCTCTTCCTACTTATCCAACCGCACCATTAGCGTTACTTACAATTCTACTTCCTCCTCTCCTCTTCTTTTCTCTGTTGGGGTCCCCCAAGGTTCTGTTCTTGGACCTCTCCTATTTTCAATCTACACCTCCTTCCTGGGTCAGCTGATAGCCTCTCATGGCTTCCAATACCATCTCTATGCTGACGATGCCAAAATCTATTTCCCTACCCCTCAGCTCACTCCCTCTGTCTCTTCATGTATCACTAATTTACAGATATATCAGTCTGGATCTCACAACACTTCCTCAAACTCAATCTATCCAAAACCAAACCTATAGTTTTTCTTCCCCCACGCGCCCCTTCCCCTGATCTGTCAAAATCAATGGCACACCTATAAGCCATTCCCCACGTGCCAAGGTCCTAGGGGTAGTCCTGGACTCTGAAGTCTCCTTTAAGCCCTATGTCCAATCACTGTCCAAATCTTTCCGCCTCAACCTCTGCAACATCTCCAAAATATGCCCCTTTCTAACCAATGATGCAACAAAGCTCTTCACTCCCTGGTCATCTCTCGCCTTGACTACTGTGACTCCTTTATTGGCTTGCCTATACATGGTCTATCCCCCCCTTCAATCCATTATGAATGCTGCTGCCAGACTCATCCATCTTACCAATCACTCTGCTTCTCCTCTGTCAATCCCTCTAGTGGCTTCCGCTCAACCCAACAAATTACATTCAAAATACTGACAACTTACAAAGCCATCCAACTTAGCCCCCAGCTACATCACTAGCCTAGTCTCAAAATGTCAACCTAATCCTTCCCTTTGTTCCTTTCAAGATTTCCTACTCTAGCTCCCCTGTCACCTCCTCCCATAATCACCTCCAGGACTTTTCCAGGGCCTCTCCAATCCTATGGAACTCCTTACCCAAATCTGTCTATTTCCTACTCTACTAGCTTTTAAACAATCCCTGAAAACCCTCCTCTTCAGAGAAGCCTATCCTACCCACACTTAACAACCGTATTTTAATTTTCTCCATCAGCTCATCCGCCACAGTTATTACCTTTTTGTTTCATTTGACCCTCCTTTCTAGATTGTAAGCTCTAACGAGCAGGGCCCTCTGATTCCTCCTGTATTGAATTGTATTGCCCTCATACTGTCTGCCTTCATACTGTAAAGCACTGCGCAAACTGTTGGCACAATATAAATCCTGTATAATGATAATGTAAATACATTTTTTATATGCAGCCGCAATCCAGCAGTCCACCCTATATTGAACCACTTGCTGCCCAAGCCAATTGCATGTACAAAATCATCTTTTTGCTAGAAAATTACGCAAAACACACACACACCCACACACAGATATATATATATATATATATATATATATATATATATATATATATATATATATATATAAATTTTTTTTTTTTTGCAGATACCCATGGGAATAAAATGGCAGTCATTGCAATTTATGTCACACAGTATTTGCATAGCAGTTTTTCTAACGCAATGTTTTTGGAAACCATATACTTTAATGAATTTTAATGCAAAAAAACAATAGATAAGCCATATTTCCCTTATTGTCATTCAGGACAGCCACTATGAGAGATAGTCTCCTCCTCTTCCTCTAGGAAACACTGCGCCAGCCAATAAATTCTTACTCCCCCGCCTGACCTCAGTTCTAGTGTTTCCTCTGGTGGGGAGACACTGTGGATGGGACCAGGCTTGAGAGCAGCCAAGGGGACTGCGGCCATTAAAAGAGCCCTTATGGAGGCAGGGGTTTTCCTGGGCAAATTTAGTGGTTTTTACCTGTAACTGAAGCCACCCCTTCCTTGCTGAGCTCAGCATCAGGTTGCGGGGGCCCCCTATCGCGTCCACAGGGCCGCAGCAAGGAACCTTCTGCTCTCCCTGTATTCTGTATGGGCTGCATTGTTTGGAACCTGAGCGCTGGACAGCGGGTGACATCATTTCCGGCGGAGAACGGAAGTGTTACCTTTGACCCATGACTTCCGGTTCCAGGTCACGGAGCTGATAGGGGGCCAGGCACAGGCTGGAGAGAGTCTGTATCATGCACAGGCATTGTTGGACTCATTGGAAAGCAACCACCTGCAGTCATGTCGGAAGCAGATGCTACCACTCATACTGACACCACCTCCAGCCTTCCCAAGGTAAGAGCCTGTCCTCTCTATCTGGGATTGCCCTTCCTAGTATGGTTCCTATCTGGGGGGGGAAGACCCCCTGGATGGTCGGGGGGGGGGGCTCAGATCCCATGTAAGGGGGGTCTAGTGCACTCCCAGGGGGTTGTATGCCTGCTTTTTTGTAATATGGCTTTTTCTGTATTTTGGTCTGTTTTGCAGAAAGCTACAGAATCAACTCCTGGCTCTAAGAGGAAGTGTTCCTCCTGTAGAGATGTTTTAGGGGAGTCCTTGACAAAAGTTTTGTGTAAAGGGTGCATAGACTCCCTGGTCAAAGAGAGGGAAGCTGAACAGGAGTCTGGGTTGGCAGCCTCGGTAAAGGAGCTCTCATCCACCTTTTCTTCCTCTTTTTGTGTTATTTTTCCAGACCGGATAGTTCTCAGGGCTGATCCGGCCTTTTTGCCCAAGGTGGCTTCGGGGTTTCACAGAAGCCAGGAGGTAGTTCTACTTTCACTTTGTCCCAACCCCTCAGGTGAATTGGAATGGAAGTTTCATTTTCTGGATGTAAGGAGAAGTGTCTTACAATACCTGGAGCTGACTAGGTCAGTGAGGAAGTCAGACTCTTTATTTGTTTTATTTTCCAGTGCCAGAAAAGGTTGCAGAGCATCTCGTCGCACTATTGCCAGATGACTTAGGTCAACCATTGCGCAGGCTTATACATTAGCAGGGAAAGCGATCCTTATGGGTATCAAGGCACACTCCACCAGAGCCATGGCAACGTCTCAGGCAGAGAGGGCTGGAGCAATGCCAGAACAAATCTGCAAGGAAGCAACATGGTCCAGCTACTCCACCTTTGTAAAGCATTAGAGTGGACCTGGTGTCAGCAAGTGAGCAGACCTTTGGTCAGAAGGTTCTGCAAGCTGTAGTCCCACCCTAGTTGGTAAGTGCTCGCTTTATCCTCTCATAGTGGCTGTCCTGAATGACGATAAGGGAAAATTAAAGTTACGCTTACCGGTAACGTCTTTTCCTGTAGTCTTTCAGGACAGCCCTAGTTACCCACCCGAAGCTTTGGGGGGGGTCTTGTTAAAGACCAGAACGCAGTATGACAATGATATTTGAGTGTTTGTTATCAACGTGTTCTTGTGTCCCCCCAGCTGGCCGGAGGTGATCTTGAAAGAACTGAGGTCAGGCAGGGGGAGTAAGAATTTATTGGCTGGCGCAGTGTTTCCTAGAGGAAGAGGAGGGGACTATCTCTCATAGTGACTGTCCTGAAAGACTACAGGAAAAGATGCTACCGGTAAGCCTAACTTTAATTTTTGGGTAAAAGATAATAAATGTTACTTTGAGTAAATACTAAAAATTTCATGCTTTAAAATTGTGCTCACCCATGGAATGCCCCCAATATACATTTCTTTAAAAATCTCCATAGGCGACGCTTTAAAAATGTTTACAAGTTACCAGTTTAGAGTTAGAGGAGCTAGAAATATTGCTTTCGCTCGAATGATCATAGTCATACCTCACGTGTTTGAATTCTGTTTACATATGCGGGCCTATACGTGCATTTGTGTGTGAGCATGAAGGGATTTATTTTTATTTTTTTTACACTTTCCATCTAATTTTTTGATCACTTTTATTCCTATTACAAGGCATGTGAACATCCCTTGTAATAGGAATAGGGCATGACCGGTCCTCTTTATGGAGACATCTCTTGTCTATGCTGGAAAGCCTGAGAAAAAAGAATCGATCTCAGGCTTTCCAGCCGGGGCCCATCTCGTTTAGGGCCAGCTCTATATGGTGAACTGCTGCAGGCTCCTTGATCGCACAGGAGAGACTAGAGAAGCAGTGGGGGTCATCCCCTTCTGCTGCCTGTAAAAGCTATCAAATGGCTAAACAGCCGCTATGATTGTTTTTATGTTGCAGGGAATCGCCAGCTGAAAAAAAATACCTGGATGATGCCTGTAGCTGCTCATGGGATGTCAACCCTGGGGAAATGGTTAAATGGAGAAAAGTAGTCCCTTTGCTGTTGGTATCATCATGTGCACCACACTCAACATGAACCAGAGAAAGCAAAGGAGAGCATCGGCAAAGGAGATCAGAAAGAAAATTATAGATCAGCATGTCAACATTCAGGATATAAGATGATCTCCAAGCAGTTTTGATCCTGTAACCAGAGTTGCAAATATTTAGAAGTTTAAGGTCCATGGGAGTTTAGCCAACCTTTCTGGATGTGGCAAAAGGAAAATTGACTGGACAGAATGATAGTGTGAGTAGTAGACAAGAGGGGAAGATTTAGTAAAATTGGAGCATGCAAAATCTGGCGCAGCTCTGCAAAGAAACCTTCCAGGTTTTATTGTCAGTTTAACTGAAGAAGCTGAAGTTGGAGTCTGGCTACCATGCACAGCTGCACCAGATTGAGTGCACCAATTTTAGTACATCTCCCCCCAAAGAGTCAAGGAAAACTTTCAAAGTGATACAAGCTATACTCCAAGGTCACAGTACATCAGTGCACAATGCATTGCTTTTTGAGCAACAACGGGTTCAAAATAAGATGGCTCAGGAGGATTTCTCTTCAGCCTATCGAACATCTGTAGTAAGAGCTAAAACCTGCAGTCTGGAGAGAACTGGAATTGTTTGCTCAATAATAGTGGGGAAACCTCATTTAGAGCTACAGAAATTACTTGTGTGTGGTGATTGCCTTTAAGGGTTCTTTACTCTTGCTTTGTTTCCAATGCACATTTACCGCTTGCCGACCACCTCACACCGATACATGTAGGCAGAAGGACTCGTACAGGCAGAATCGCGTACCTGTACGTTGCCCTTTAAGAAGCGGCGCGGTCGCCTCACGGGGAGGAAGAATGGGGAGATGCTAATGTAAGCAAGGATCTTCCCATTCTGCTTAGTGACAGTGTCATTGATCTCTGCTCCCTGTGATCTGAGCAGAGATCAGTGGCATGTCACAGCCACGCCCCCCCCACAGTTAGAAATATGCCCCTAAGACACACTTAACCACCTAGTGGTTAACCTCTTTACTGCCAGTGTCATTTACACAGGAATCGGTTCATTTGCATAGCACTGATTTCTGTATAAATGACAATGGTCCCAAAAATGTCCGATGTGTCTGCCATAATGTCGCAGTCACGATAAAAATCGATGATCGCCCCCACCTAAAAAAGATTAAAAAAATTGATAAAAATGCCATAAAACTATCCCCTATTTTGTAAATGCTATAACTTTTGCACAAACCAATCAATAATGGCGTATTGTGATTTTTTTTTTTTTTTTTACAAAAAATATGTAGAAGAATACATATCGGCCTAAACTGAGGACATTTTTTTTTTTTTATAGATGTTTGGAGGATATTATAGCAAAAAGTAAAAAATGTGTTTTTTTTTTAAATTGTCGGTATGTCGGTAAATAAAGTTGTCGCCATCGATCTTGGGTAAGAAGT
The DNA here is from genome assembly GCF_037356315.1 of Lithobates pipiens. Classification (NCBI taxonomy): domain Eukaryota; kingdom Metazoa; phylum Chordata; class Amphibia; order Anura; family Ranidae; genus Lithobates; species Lithobates pipiens. The sequence goes on along the minus strand of NW_027507787.1, from coordinate 56,378,401 downwards.
GTTCCTAAGAGCCAATTTATTCATTTAAGGTGGAATTGTACTGTTTATGAGGATTATATCAAACAAGCTATGATCTTAAAATCCAGATTCATTAGCAAGGGCTATGTAGAAAATTAAGTTGATAGTGTTATCAGTGAGATGGGAAGTGCAGAAAGAGCTCTTTTTCTCGGTGAGGACACTGAGAAAAAGAAAATGAACAAGGATTTTAGATTTGCTTTTGTTAAAAGGTTTTCTCGTCAATATCTGGACATTAAAAATAAATCATGTCCAGACATTGGAAGATACTTAAGAACGAAAAGATACTGGAGATTGTCATCTCTTAATGTCCAGAGGTGATATTTTCAGATGTACCCCCTCTTTAAAGTGGAGTTCCACCCAAAAATGCAACTTCCACTTTTTGGGATCCCCCCCCCCCCTCTGGTGTCACATTTGGCACCTTTCAGGGGGGAGGAGGGAGAAGATACCTGTCTAATACAAGTATTTGCTCCCACTTCCATGCATAGATCGCCACGGTGACCTACGCCACTTCCGGCGCCTATTCTGTCCTCCCCTGCTGTCTTTTGGGAGAGACACTGGTCGCAGAACAAAGTAGGGACCAGTGAGGATGTGCAGGGTGACTCGCACATGCGCAGTAGAGAACCAGGGAGTGAAGCCGCGTGATCAGGATTCTGAGCCGCTGCCCCAGGGGCGTGCATCGTGGCGATTGTTGTTGCGGGGTGTCATTCTGACACCCTGCAACTACGATCTCGGTAAAGTCTCAGACGGTGACTCTTTACCACGTGATCAGCCGTGTCCAATCACGGCTGATCACAGTGTAAATAGGAAAACCGGTGATCGGCTTTTTCTCACTCGCGTCTGTCAGACGCGTGTAGAGGAGAGCCGATCGGCTGCTCCTCTGGCAGGGGGGTCTGTGCTGATCGATTATCAGCGCAGCCCCCCGAGGATGCCCACACTGGACCACCAGGGATGCCACCAGGGTTGCCCAGCACAAGGTAATCCTCCCTAGACCACCAGGGATGCCAATCAGTGCCCACAATGGGCATCAGATTGGCATGCATTATTGTTTGGCACTGATTGGCATCCATTAGTGAAGTATAATATAATACAATGCCGCCTATCAGTGCCCATCCATGCCCATCTGTACCGCCTATCCATGCCCATCCATGCCAATTTGTGCCACCTATCAGTGACCATCCGTGTCGCCTATCAGTGCCACATCTCAGTGTCCATCAATGCCACCTCATCAGTGCCACTTCATTGGTGCCCATCAGTGAAGGAGAAAACTTATTTACAAAGTTTTGAAACTGAAGCAAAAAAAACTTTGTTTAGCAAAAAATAAAAACCGTAGATGTGATCAAATACCACCAAAAGAAAGCTTAATTTGTGGGAAAAAAAATTATAAAAATTTAATTTGGGTACAGCGTAGCATGGCCGCGCAATTGTCATTCAAAGTGCGACAGCGCTGGAAGCTCAAAATTGTTCTGGGCAGGAAGGCGTTTAAGTGCTTGGTATTGAAGTGGTTAAACTACAGGTAGCACCAAATGTTTTAGATGCTCCTAATATAGTATCTTTTTTTTTTTTCAAAGACATAAAGATTTTTTTCCCTGTAGAAGATGTAGTGTCTGTCACCTTAATAGTAATAAGGATAAATGTATTGGCCAATTTCAGTGGACAACCACCTTCAGATCTTAGAATCTAGACACCTCCCTGAATGTAGTGTACCTACTCATTTGCCCATATGGTTTGCAATACATAGGTCACACTAGTAGAGCCATGAATGTTCGAAATATCGGAGAGGTATATAAGGAGAGGTTTTCCGAAACAGTGTTTCCAGACATTATTTAGAATGTCACAACAAAAATCCAGAGCTTACTACATTCATTGCCATAGACAGGTTTACTCCGCACTGGAGGGGAAGTTTTGTCAGGCGGGAGATTTCCAGAATGGAAACCTGCTGGATTTATGAGATTAAGAGTTATGTTCCACATGGACTTAAAGCGGAGTTAATGCCACATTTGACATGTAATTTTTTGGGGGGAGGAGCGGGTACCCAATTTTGACAGGCATCCAGCTCCCACTTCCTCCCCTGGCGCCGCGGCACTGGAAGGAAGTTCACCTCTTCCCCCCCCCTCCCTGCAATCTTCTGGGACATGTCACAGGTCCCAAAAGGTTGCCCGGCCAGTCACAATGCGCAGTGCGTGCCTGGCTGTGAAGCCACAGCTGGGTACCCACAGTTACAATGCCGGTGCCGCAGAAAGGAGGGGGAGAGGAGCGAGGCTTCGTTCGCCCTCATTGCTGGACCGTGAGACAGGTGAGTGTCTATTAATGGTCAGGAGCTACACTATTTGTAGCTGCTGACTTTTAAATGGGTGGAACTCCGCTTTAACACTTCAATTACTAAGGTTTTATTTTCAGGTATGACATCTGTGCCCTATGCAATATTTTTGGGTGTCCAGCTGGTGGTGCTGCATATACCTGCCCGTTATGTTTATTATACATCAGTTTATATGAATAGGTTTCATATATTTTCGTATTATATATTCGCTTTCATAATTGAATGATTTGTTTTGTCATGTTTATGTTTTTAATTAGTATGCGCCAATTATTTCCTCTGCGAATGCGTTGATGTTACTTATCGTATATATAATAGGATTTTTATATACATCTTACCTGTAAAATCCTTTTCTTGAGAGTACATCACGGGACAGAGTAGCTTCATTACATAGTGGGTTATATAGGCACCTCTGGTGATTGGACACTGGATAACTCCCAATTAAGGAGAATTCCTCCCCTATATAACCCCTCCCATATGGGAGGCACCTCAGTTTTGTAGCAAAGCAATAGGAAACCACGTAAAACCCAAGAGGGGCGGGAGCCCTATGTCCCATGATGTATTCTCAAGAAAAGGATTTTACAGGCAAGCTGTATATAAAAATCCTATTTTCTTGATCATACATCACGGGACACAGGAGCTTCATTACATAGTGGGATGTCCCAAAGCAATGCTCAGATTGAGGGGAGGGAGACACATATCATAATTATAGACCGCCATGGACCGGAGGACCTAAACTGCAGCCTGCAGTACACTGCGCCCAAAGGCGATATCCTCTTGCCCTCTGACATCCACCTGATAGAATCTGGTGAATGTGTGGACTGATGACCAAGTTGCAGCCTTACAGATCTGAGCCAGGGAGGCCTGGTGATGCACTGCCCAAGAAGCACTTACAGCCCTAGTTGAGTGCGCTTTCACTTGAAAAGGAGGGATTTTCCCTTTAACACTATAGGCCTGAGAAATAATCTGTCTAATCCACCTTGAGAGAGTGGATTTTGATGCCGCCTGGCCCTTCCTAGGGCCTTCCGGCAAAATAAATAAGCAATCAGTTTTCCTTATCTGAGCAGTTGCCTGAATATAGATACTGATTGCCCTTACCACATCCAAAGTGTGCAAAGATTCTTCTTCTGCGGATTGTGGGTCCGGAAAAAAGGATGGTAGAATTACATCTTGATTCAAATGGAATCCTGAAACCACCTTAGGCAGAAAGGACCTGTTGGGACGCATTACCACCCGGTCCTTATGAATATTTAGATACGGCTCCTTGCTGCTAGTTCTGACACTCTTCTAGCCGTGGATATGGCTACCAAGAAAACCAACCTTTTAGTCAAAAGAACTAACGAAGCCAGATGCAAAGGTTCAAAAGGTTGACCCTGCAAAGCCGAGAGAACCAAATTCAGATCCCATGGGCATACCGGAGGTTTGACTGGCGGTCTTATCCGCATAGCCCCCTGGATGAAAGCCCGCACCAGGGAATGCGATGCAAGTGGCTTCTGAAAAAACACAGACAAGGCCGTAATCTGCACCTTGATAGTGCTTATGGCCAAATTCATTTCTAGGCCTGACTGGAGGAAGGCCAAGATCCTGCTAATGACGTACTTTCTAGGATGCCATTCCCTGAGTTCACACCAGGAAACATATGCCCTCCAGATTTTGTAGTAAATAAGCCTGGAGGCCGGCTTTCTGGCATTGACCAGAGTAGAAAGGACTGGCCCCGAAAGCACACGGTCTCTCAGAATGTGGGTCTCAGCAGCCAAACCGTCAAATTCAGACTGTGTAAAGCAGAATGGTAAATTGGACCCTGTGAGAGCAGATCTGGCCGGAGAGGGAGGATCCACGGCCTGTCTACTGCCAACTTCAGGATCTCTGCGTACCACGGTCGCCTGGGCTTTCTGGCATTGACCAGAGTAGAAAGGACTGGCCCCGAAAGCCCACGGTCTCTCAGAATGTGGGTCTCAGCAGCCAAACCGTCAAATTCAGACTGTGTAAAGCAGAATGGTAAATTGGACCCTGTGAGAGCAGATCTGGCCGGAGAGGGAGGATCCACGGCCTGTCTACTGCCAACTTCATGATCTCTGCGTACCACGGTCGCCTGGGCCAAGCCGGGGCTACCAAAAGAACCGACTTTGTCTCCCTCTTGACTCTTCCAAGGAACCGCGACAGAAGCGGGCACGGGGGGAAGGCATAAATCAGATTGTACTGATCCCAGGGAAATGTCAGAGCATCTGACTCCTGAGCAAGTGCATCTCTTGTCCTTGACACGAATTTGTCCAGTTTTCTGTTGAACCTGGACGCAAACAGATCTACGTCTGGAGTACCCCACCTGCGACATATGTTCCAAAACACGTCGGGGTGCAGAGCCCATTCTCCTGGGCATAACTGCTGGTGGCTCAGAAAATGGCGCCGCTCTACTGCGAACCTTAGATACTTTTGGTGTGCGGGAAAAATTGGCACATGGAGATATGCATCCTTGATGTCTATTGATGCCATAAACTCTCCCCCTTGCAGGGAGGAGACCACAGTGCGAATTGACTGCATTCGGAAGGACCGGATGCGTAAAAACCGGTTCAGATCCTTCAGATCCAGGATAGGTCTGACACTTCCATTTGGCTTTGGAACGGTGAAGAGATTCAAGTAAAACCCTGAACCCTGTTCTTTTGGGTCCACTTCTACTATCACCCCCTGGGATAGTAAGTGATCTAAGGCCAGAAATAGCGGTCTTTGCTTTACTGGGTCCCTGGGGATCCTTGACCTTAGAAAGCGAGAAGGTGGAATCTCCTGAAACTCTAGCTTGTAGCCCAGAAACAGCCGCATCGACAGGAGCAAACAGTTTATCGGGATGTCCCCAATCCTCATACAACAATTTATCCATTAAGGGATGAATTGGAAAGGAAAAGGCAGTCTGTGGGACCTTCCTGACTCCCAGGGAAGAAACAGAGGACGTAGCGACTTCAGCAGCAGGCATTCTGAATGTGGTACGCACCAATTCAGTATAATACTGCACCTGTTTTCTGAGCGCCTGGGAGGAGGGGTCTCTCTCCTCTTCCTCTGATTCATCCGACTGCTCAAGATCCCTGTCCCAAGATGGGGATCTCTCCTCATTGTCAGACGTGTCATCTGAAAGAGGAATCTCAGCATAGGGAGGGTATCTACCCCTTTTCCTGCTATCTTTCAGGGAAGCTGAAATAAAATGAATGATTCTCCCTTCAAAACCCTCCAATGTAGCCCTAAGGGAGTCCTCAGTGACGTATACCGGGGCTGAAACATTAGGAGAGGCTGTAAAACCTGACAGGGGCACTGACGCATCCTGTGTTGCTGGCTCCAGTCTTGCAGGGGGGGTGGTAACTTACAGGCATTTTTAGAACCCCTGGACCTAGGCGGTGATTTACCAGTGCCCTTGTTACCGCCCCCTGAGACATAGTCCTAAGCTACAAAGCAGAGGTACTAGTACAAAGTGCAATCACTGTTGTGCTTAAAGTCTCACAATAAATATATATGCTTAAACTGCACAACCTGATGCTGAGTAGGTGTCTAAGGTTTGCCTGGATCCAATCCCTTGGGATGCTTACTGCCCACAGCTCCTGTGTCTCCACTTACAGCCCCCTGACGCTCTGGGCTTTTTAAAACTGCCGCCTGGCGCCTGCGCAGTACAGCGCCGTGCGCACCGACGTGCACGGCTCGCAAACCACACTCCCCCCTCCTCCTTTAGCCCGGGAGCACGCTCGGCGCACATGCACGAGGACCGCCGGTATCCAGGGGGGGAAGAGAATCGCCATTGGAGCTGTGTGAGACCTCCAGACTACGTGGGACCCCTGTATTACCTTTATTGTTGCAGGGATTGCAGTGGAGACGTGAGACATCTGGAGAACCAGGCTTCACTGAGCGTGTGTACTGAAAGGCATGTAAGTATGCATCAGGCTGCTCTTACTCCCTCTAGTGGTGGAAACCAGGTAAGACATACTACTACTCAATGAAGAAATCCATAATCTAATTTATATAGGATTAACTTCCCTTACCTGTCCTCGCCGTGGGAATTTCTGAAAACAGACAGATTCCAGCCTTCACCCATCACGGCGGGCAGAGTTGTGCCAACCTTCAGGTTTCTCAGAAGAACCTCCTACCTGGACCTTGTAAAAGACTCTGCCAGAAACTTTCGTGCCACTATGTAAATAGTACACCAAGTCTGGTTTTCCCAGAGCCCAGTCTTCCAATATGAGAGGACTTGCAGGCAAAACCTTGTTTCTTCGGATGACGAGGCCCGGGTACCATATCATCTTGGGATTCAAAATATCGGCCCGAGATATGGATCCGGTTAGTTGTGGCCCTTAGGCCCCCGCAGGGACCTGCACAGAGCTTTCTTCATAGCACATGTTTTACGTGACCAACCACCATAGACACTGGCGAAAAAAACGGAGGTGCCTCCCATATGGGAGGGGTTATATAGGGGAGGAATTCTCCTTAATTGGGGGTTAACCATTGTCCAATCACCAGAGGTGCCTATATAACCCACTATGTAATGAAGCTCCTGTGTCCCGTGATGTATGATCAAGAAATATAGATATTGCGTGCATGTGTCTATCGGCCACGCCTCTGATGACCTATTGGTTGAAATGCATCTGGCATCAGGCACCCCAAGAGCTATGGCCATTTCAATTTTAAAATTGTAGTTTTTTATAATTTGTTCTGTGAGTACTTTTTCAATAAACTCATATCATATACCCAAACTAACTTCACTATATGCTTCCTTATATTTGTTGTTGGGCGCTTCTCCATTTTTGGATAATCAATTAGAGCGTTGCTGGATCCTGTGCAGAGACCTGTCACTAAATCCTGGAGAGGGAGATCAGCTGCGGTGCCTGCAGTGTGGGAGAGCAGTATACACTGGAGCCTGGAGACATCCTTGGCACTTATGCCTACATGCTTAAGTTCATCTGCCTTCTGGTAAGATTATTATTTAGGTGCACTGGGGTGTAATGTTTCACTGCATTGCATACACTGAAGTTGGTGTGAGGGTCCTGTCTCTTCTACTCACCATTTCCCCTAGATTCCATTTTCTTCAGGCATATTTCCTCAAGCGCTGCATATGAACTCTTTATATACTGTATACACATAAACCAGAAGTGACTGCTAATGTCTTCCGGTTTGTTGGTTTCCCAGCGTATTCTGGGAAATCTCATACCTGCAATACCTCCAAAACAATGCTAAAATTGAATAAAAGCCTCTCAAAAGCTACAGGTGCTAGACTTCTTTGGGGGCTTTGGCGGTGCTTTAAAGCACCAAGAAAGCGTCATTGGGTATACTTTTTGAAGCAAAGCAAACACTATGTGTAAACGGGACTGTAAACTTACCATTTTATATAGTTACAGGTGATTTGATAGGCATTCAGAGTGAGCAAGTGTAAAGAGTGAGCAAGTGTAAAGAAGCCCTAAAGCAGGGGTGCCCTACTGCTGGCCCATAGGCCATAAGCCCTCTGATGTGCCCTGCGACCTCCTTCTCTGGGATGGTGGGGTCGGCAAGCCCAGATTGCAGGTTACCGACCCGCTATCCCAGAGCATCAGTGTTGCGAATTGTGCTGGCGGTAGAGGAGGCATCCGGCTGCAGTAGAGAGCAGAGCCGATGCTTCTGGTATAGCACCAGCTTCTGTCACAGGCGGAGTAATAACAAATGCACTCCTCCCGGGACAACAACAGCTAGCGATGCCTGCATGATTCCTTAAAGGAAGGCAGGTCAGTTTTTTGTCTCTCGTTCTGGGTGCGCATCATTTGATGGTGCACCAGAATGGCCATGCCCAGGTTTGTGCAGCATGGCGATCATGTCCTTTGCCATGTTGCTAGAACACGGCGCAACCCTGATCTCTGTAAAGAGCCCCTGATGCAGCTCTTTAACCACATGATCGGCTGTGTCCACTCACAGCCGGTATTATGTATATAGGGAAGTGCTGGTAATTGGCTCTCCTCACACTGACAGTCTGTGGTGAGGCGTGCCGATCAGCGGCATCTCCTTGTAGGGGACACCCGGACAGGTAATCCAGGCACTGATCATAAGTGCCTTGATTACAGGAAAGCACCAGAAGTGCTACCATTCAATGCCCAGGAGTGCCACAAATGAGTGCCCATCAGTGACACAAATCAATGCCTATTACTGGCACCAGTCAGTGCTGCCTTTTAGTGCCCACCAGTGCCTGCTCATCAGTGCCACCTCTCAGTGCGGCATAATAGTGCCACATCATCAGTGCCCATCAGTGAAGGCGAAAAATTACTAATTTACTAAATTTACTGAGAGAAACAAACTTTTTTTTTTTTTTTTTTTTTTTCAGAATTTTCTGTCTTCGCAGCAGTGATTAACCACTTGCTTACTGGGCACTTAAACCCCCCTCAGTCCCAGACCAATTTTCAGTTTTCAGCGCTGATGCACTTTGAATGACAATTGCGCGGGCATATAACACTGTACCCAAATGAAATTTTTTGCATTTTTTTCCCACAAATAGAGCTTTCTTTTGGTGTTATTTAGTTACAGCTCAGAGTTTTATTTTTTGCTAAACAAACAAAAAAATGCAAAAAAAAAATAAAAATAAAAAATCATGTTTTAATAGTTTGTTATAAAATTTTGCAAACGGGTCATTTTTCTCCTTCATTGAAGTGCGCTGATTAGGCGGCACTGATAGGCTGCACTGGTGGGCACTGATGGGCTGCATTGGTGGGCACTGATGGGCATAGTTAAGGCGGCACTAATAGGCACAGATAAGGCGGCACCGATGGGCACAGATAAGGCGGCACTGATGGGCAAAGATGGGCACAGATAAGATGGCACGGATGGGCACTGATAGGTACCACTGATAGATGGGACTGATGGGCACTGATAGGTGGCACTGATAGGTGGCTCTGATAGGTGGCACTGCTGGGCACTGATGGGCGGCACTGCTGGGCACTGATGGGCGGCACTGCTGGGCACTGATGGGCGGCACTGGGGTGCAGCACCTTTGAGGCAGATTGTGGGCACTGCTGGGTGGCACTGTGGGCACTATGGGCACTGCTGGGTGGCACTGACGGGGGGCACTTACTTTTAATAAGTGGGGCACTGCAGGGGGCAGGTGGGCACTGGCAGGGGGCAGGTGGTCGCTAGCAGGGCTGGCCGTGATCGGGACTGATGTCCCGATCATGGCCGCCAGTGATCGGCTTTTTTTTTTACTCCTCTCGCTGTCAGCGCGAGGAGGAATAATAGCCGATTACCGGCTCCGTTATATCACATGATCAGCTGTCATTGGCTGACAGCTGATCACGTGATAAGGGGTCGGGATCGACCCCTTGCACGGATCAGTGATCGGGCGAGTCTCATGGACTCACCGATCACAGAGCGCGCCGCGCGCGCCCCTCAGGGGGCGCGCAGGCCGGTCGTACACGGGACGACGTCAATAGACGTAGTCCCGGAAAAGGAGATCCGCGCTGTAGCCGTCAATTGACTATAGCGCGGATCTCAAGTGGTTAAATACCACCAAATAAAAGCAAGATTTGTGTGATGAAAATGACAAACATTTCATTTGGGTGCAATGTTCCATGACCATGCAATTGTCATTCAAAGTACAACAGCCCTGAAAGCTGAAAAATGGTCTAGGCAGGAAGGGGATGAAAGTGCCCTGTATTGAGGTGGTTAAAATAGCAAAGGCATTTCTGTTATCTACACTGGTTACTTTGGGCTGCATTCAAACTGATCTGTAGGAGCATTGCAGTGCACCTGCGGGTTACCTATAGCTATAGACACTTTCTGAATGAAGTTTCAGTGCACCACACCTGCAGGATATAATAGAGTTCTATGGCAACGTGCGGCTAACCAGCAGGAAAACCACAGGCGCACTGTACTGCAGGAAAACCACAGGCGCACTGTACTGCAACCGCTGTGCGGGTAAACCGCAGCACATCAGTGTGAAAGCAGGCCCGTTTCACATGATGGTTCCTTCTGTCTATTTTTCACGCGGACCCAATCGGACCCTCCGTTCACCTATATGAAGTGGCAGATGTAAACCAACTTGTGAACTTGTATTCATTTACATCGGCCTAACTCCAATCCGATCCGCTTAAAAAAAAAAAAAAAAAGGTAAGCGTCCCCTTCCGTCTGGGTGGATCGGAGGGCCCAGAGAGTAGAAATCTTTGTCAGTTTAAACTTAATTGTGGGTTTTTATTTTTTTTAAATGGTACCGAGAAATTTGTCCATGTTTTGCACCATTGAAAATGTTGTTAGATCTGTTTTATAATTGCAAAAAAATACCTGTTGATTTTACCAAAAATTCATGAGCTGAAGACATCCGTGCACACTGGGATTTTATGTTGATGGAGAGTGGAGGGGAAATGAGGGGGAATCTGTTTCTTTGCTATACCTGTTAATTTCACCAGAAAATGTGTGAGCTGAGGACCTCTGTGCATGAGATGTTATGGGGATGAGGAGAGGTCGGTTTTCTTTATCCTTCAAAAATAAAGTAGGCGGGGTCTGACAGCCTATGTTAAGGAAATCAAAGCTATGTTGCTTTGTCAAAGAGGAAGGTATGAGCACACTATACTTCTGGCATATCATCGATTATTTTTCCATAGTTCTAGAGAGAAAAACATGGGAAAATGTGCCTGTATTTAGAGGTGTACCATATATATATATATATATATATATATATATATATATATATATATATATATATATATATACACATATACATATACATACACACGTGCATCTCAAAAAAAATTAGAATACTATCAAAAAGTTTATTTCAGTTCAAACTCCTTGATTCATTACACGCAGAGTGATCTATTTCAAGTATTTCTTTTAATTTTGATGATTTGGCTTACAGCTAGTGAAAACCCAAAATTCAGTATCTCAAAAAATTTGAATATTGTGAAAGTTCAATATTGTAGACTCGTATGTGGTTATTTGCGAAAGGCAAATCCACTTTCCAATGAAAGTGCACTTGGTAGTGCAGTCGCTCTAAATCTAAGGGGTAGATCTGAAATGAGTGGAAGCTCTGCTGATTTTATCATTCAATCATGTGCAAGCTAAAATGCTGTTTTGTATTTTCCTCGCTTGTCCCCCTAGGATCTACAACAACTTTACTTCCAAGTACACTTGCAGTGCAAAGTGGATTTTCCTTTAGTAAATAACCCCTATGGTGTCACACTCTAATCAGCTAATTAACTCAAAACACCTGTAAAGCTTTCCTGAGCTTTTAAATGGCCTCTGTTTGCTTCAGTAGGTTACACAATCATAGGGAAGACTGCTTACTTGACAGTTGTCCAGAAGACAGTCATTGACACCATCCACAAGAAGGGCAAGTCACAACAGGTCATTGCTAAAGAAGCTGGCTGTTCATAGTGCTTGTATCCAAGCATATTAATGGAAAGTTGAGTGGAAGGAAAGTGTGGTAAAAATAAAAGGAGCAACAGGGATAACCACAGCCTTGATAGGATTGTAAAGCAAACGACTTCAAGAATTTGGGGGAGATTCACAAGGCGTGGACTATGGCTGGTGTCAGTGTTTCAAGAGCCACCACACACAGATGTATTCAGTACATGGGCTACAACTGCCGCATTCCTTGTGTCAAGCCACTTCTAAACCAGAGACGTCAGAAGCTTCTTACCTGAGCTAAGGAGACCCGCTGGTCATTTCCAGTGGAGGTCTAGCAGCCAGTCAGTGAGGAGCAAAGCTGGCCATACAGAAGGCAAACTTGGTGGATCTGCCCTAATTATATTAGGAAGAAGCTGGGATACTTCATGGGAGATTGAGGCTGCTCATGATCAGGGATAAATAGAGCTGATGCTTTTTCCTTGGATAATTCCATCATTACGCTTTGTACTATGGGGAGATGAAGTTGCTATCCCCAATAAATCCCAGATAACCATATAATATCCCTTTTGTTGTGTATCCCCATTTATACTTGTAATCCTATGGGGGGTCATGCCTGCCACTGGCTCTGTTTCTTGCTCTTTTGTGGTCCACATATTTTGCTTGGTTTAACACACAATTAACGCTGCAATTGAAGCATTATTTGTCAACACGAAACATATAGAGCACAGCACTGTCCGCCTAGTGTGAGGTGACGCACCTCTCCACAGAGATAGCCCCCCCTTATTATTTTTCTTGGTGATTGTATTTGTTTTATTACATATGTGCCAGTGTCAATACTTTGGTGGCTCCCTACCTGTATACAGGGAGTTTGTATGCTCACACACTCGTGTTGGTTAATACTCTCTAATGGTTTTAATTTACATATACATATACATACAATTTTGATGCGGCCATTTTCTGTTCTCTCCATTTTGTTCTGTATTTAAGGATGAGGCATAGTGTATCACTTTTTATGTCCATAATAGCCATATCATGGTAACGTATTTTATTAAGGAGAAAAAGACTGGGCTTTTACTGAGTGGTCCAAAGTCCTTTTTTTGGATAAAAGTAAATTTTTGCTTTTCATTTGGAAATCAAGGTCCCAGAATCTGGAGGAAGAGTGGAGAAGCACATAATCCAAGTTGCATGAGATCCAGTGTAAAGTTTCCACAGTCAGTGATGTATTGGGGAGCCATGTCATCTGGCGGTGTTGGTCCGCTGTATTTTATCAAGTCTAAAGTCAGTGCAGCCCTCTACCAGGAAATTCTAGAGCACTTCATGCTTCCCTCTGACAACCAGCTTTATGGAGATGCTGATTTCATTTTCAAGCAGAACTTTGCACCTGCCCACACTGCCAAAAGTACCAATAACTGGTTTAGTGGTCATAGTATCACTGTGCTTGATTAGCCAGCAAACTTGCCTGACCTAAACCCTATAGAGAATATGTGGGGTATTGTCAAGAGGAAGATGAGACGCCAGACCCAACAATGCAGACGAGCTGAAGGCCACTATCAAAGCAGCCTGGGCTTCCATAACACCTCAGCAGTGCCACAGGCTGATTGCATCATGCCATGCCCCTTTGGTGCAGTAATTCATGCAAAGGGAGCCCTGACCAAGTATTGAGTGCATACTATACTGTACATAGACATACTTTTCAATAGGCCATTATTTCTGAATTAAAAATCTTTTTTTTTTTATTGGTCTTATGAAATATTATAATTTTCTAAAATACTGACTGTTGGGTTTTCACCAACTGTAAGCCTTAATCATCAAAATTAAAAGAAATAAATGCTTAAAATATATAACACTATGTGTAACCAATCTATATAATATGAATTTAATTTTTTGAATTGAATTACGGAAATTAACATTTTGATATTCACACTTTTTTTTGCTTGATGCTTTAAAAAAACAAAACATATGCATGCTGCTTGTGGCAATTTCTGGGAAACTTGATCAAACCACAGAATCTGACTTGCAAATGAAGTGATTGTAATGTATAACAACCAATAGAGCTTATAAGTTGTAAAATGCTAATCATGACAAACTACACATTTCTGATAAAGAATAATGGAGTACTGGATAAGGGATTTTAAAGGTACATCTCTCAAATATACACTACAACGTATTATAAAAATACAAAAAATCTTTTTATTTATACACAACACACAAATAAAAAGGTGGATACAGGTATATATTCAGAGTCATGGGTATATACACAAAATCCCTATTAGCGACACCGTCAATACTGTAATGGAAATTTGTAGGTTCTGTATATAATTGTATTCTATTTTATATGTATTGCACAATGACCTCACTGTGCACACGGCACTAATAATGTTTTCAGTACATGTTTTGCATTCTTTCGAGTTCTGATTAGAATAAGCCTGCCTATGTAACGCCCCTTGTTACCATAAATGTACAATTGTAATATTAATGTGATACCTACGTAATCATGTGTATAAAAACCTTCACATGCGTCATAATAAAGGAGAACGGTTATTTGGAAAGATGCTGAGCGTATCTTTTGTGTCTGTTCCCTACTGCAGTAGTTATTAATTTGGAACCACTAATCAATATGAGGATAGGAGTTGCCTATCATCAAAATATCCATTTCAATACTGTAATCACACACTTAAAATACTACGTCCAAAAACTTCTACATGTTTCGCCAATAGTGGCTTCATCAGGAAAATGGACGAAGTTGTTCAAAGGTGATTTTTAGATAAATGCTGATATATTTTCCCAACCTTAGGTGTATAGAAAAAAGAAAAAAAAAATTCATAAAAAACACATAAACATAGACCGCATTAGATCAGTCCGAGATGGCCACATTAAACCCCATCAGGAACATTCATGTCGGATGTAATCTCCCACCCCCATCCAAAACCCCCCACCACCCACCCCACACACACACAAAAAAAAAAAAAATATTGCAACACTCCATACCTCAACATAGATCCAGGGGTGAGCGCATACAACAAAAAATGTCATCCGACAAAGCAATTTTGCACTCCGTGGTCAATTGCAGCCGTGTTAGGCCTCCCATAGGGAGGGATGACTTGATCTCAAATTTATCACAGCAAGTATTGAATAGTAATGTCTAAAGTATAACATAGATAATTATAGTCCTTAATAGTCAAATTCTACCATTTGGAATATGACAAGTTTTTGTGTGTGTGTGTGTGTGTGTGTGTATATGTATGTATATGTATATATATATATATATATATATATATATATATATATACACGGGAGAACAGGTCCATGGACTAAATATAAACAGACCCCAGACTTGCCACTTTTCATAAGTTTATGCTGAATATTAGGGATGAGCTTCGTGTTCGAGTCGAACATACGTTCGACTCGAACATCGGCTGTTCGTCCGTTCGGCGAAGTCCAAACATTTTGGTCCGTTCGCGCCAAATTCGTGTGGCGCTCACGGCCTACAATGCACTGCGATGGCGCAGTGCATTGCTGGCTCATGATTGGCCAAGCATGCACTGTGACCCCGCATGCTTAGCCAATCGCAGCGCCAGCAGCGAGGAGAGCCATGATTGGCCACAGGCAGGATGCCTGTGGCCAATCATAGCTCAGGCTGTGTAGTGCACGCCCCACACTATATAAGGCCGCCAGCGCGGCGGCCTTGTGTAGTGTGTTGGCGTCTGAAGCAGTGGGTGTTCTGTGTACCTTCAACACAGTACACACCGTTCGTTTTCGGCCGATTTTTCGATCTTGCTGTTGTGTAGTGGTTATTGTCTGCATGCCCTGACCGCAGTATATACCGCTATATTCACCTCACCTATATAGCTAGTGATCTATCTTTTATAATAGAGCTTGCAGTCAGTAGTGTTAGGAGATAGTGCGTGCTGTCTGCGTGCTCTGTACCCAGTACATACCGCTATATCCACCTACATATCTGTTCTCTATTTGAGCCCACTTGCCATCTGCAGGAGTTATTGGAAGTTGTGTGTGCCTCCAGCACAGCACAGTATACATCTGTATATACCCCTTTATCTCTGGTGTTCTATAATAAAGGCATCTGCAGGAGTTAGTGGGTGTTGTGTGCCTCTAGCACAATATACACTACCCAACTGCTTTTTTACCCAACTCCCTTCAGGCCATTACCATGTCTGGAAGGCCAGCAAGGAGAGGCAGACAGGCGCGAGCCGATAAAAGAGGGCAAGCAGGCTCTGTGTCTAGAGACAACAGTGCTGGTCGTGGACGCGGTGCATTGTCATCAGCACGTGGCCATGGGACACGCTTGTCCTTCTTTTCGGCAGCTGGACATGTTGAGGCGCAACATGCCAACGACTTGGTAGAGTGGATGACCAAGCCCTCTTCATCCTCCTCATCCTCTCTCACCCAGGCTCAGGGTACTAGCAAAGCAGCTGCCAACGCATCGTCTTCCCTCCTCTCAATGTCATCATCGGTGACTCCTTCCCTAGACCCACCACGTCCTCCTGAGGAGTCTCCTGAACTCTTTGAGCACAGTGTTGGGTACATGCTCCAGGAGGATGCCCAGTGTTTTGTGGGCTCTGATGACACTCAGCTAGAGGAAGGCAGTAGCGTGAGCGCAGAGAGAGGGGATGCTCAAGAAGGACAGCAATCTGGCAGTCATGTTCCACAAGCTGCAGCATACTGCCAGGTTTGCTACAGCGATGAAGAGGGAGGG
The DNA here is from genome assembly GCF_037356315.1 of Lithobates pipiens. Lineage (NCBI taxonomy): Eukaryota > Metazoa > Chordata > Amphibia > Anura > Ranidae > Lithobates > Lithobates pipiens. Next base: position 56,362,028 of record NW_027507787.1, on the reverse strand, counting down.
GATGATGAGGGCACTGACTCCACGTGGATGCCTGGAAGGAGAGAGGAGGAGGAGGAGGAGGCACATGTCCAACGAGGCAGGATGCCCTCCGGGGGCCAGCTTAGGGGCAGCACACTGACTGAATCACACCGCAGAGCTCCACCTGTGCAGAGCGCTGCCTCTGCGCGTTATTCTAAAAGTTCTTTGGTGTGGGCCTTTTTTGAGACTAGTGCATCAGATCGCACAGCTGCTATTTGCAACATATGTCTCAAGCGTATCTCACGTGGCCAAAACATCAGCCGCTTGGGCACCACATGCTTGACCAGACATATGTTGACCTGCCATGCAGCTCGTTGGCAAGCGTACCTCAAAGACCCACACCAAAGAACAAAGCGGACCTCTCCTTGCTCCTCATCAGCTGGCATCTCCAACCCCACTAGACCTTCAGTCCTCTCTGAAACCTGCTCTGAGAGGAATGAAGGTGTAGAATTAGGTGTGTCACAGCCAAGTGCTTCCGGGAACTCTGCTAGCGGTACACCCACGTCTGATTATAGCAGGCAAATGTCCCTGCCCCAGCTGCTGCACCGGCGAAAGAAGTTCACTCCCAGCCATCCACATGCCCAGCGGTTGAATGCTAGCTTGGCTAAATTGCTAGCACTTCAACTGCTGCCTTTTCAGTTGGTAGACTCGGCCCCCTTCCGTGAGTTTGTACAATGTGCGGTTCCTCAGTGGCAGGTCCCCAAACGCCACTTTTTCTCACGGAAGGCGATTCCGGCTCTCTACCGGCATGTGGAAGGCAATGTCCTTGCCTCGCTGGACAGGGCGGTCAGCGGTAAGGTGCATATTACCGTTGACTCATGGTCCAGCAGGCATGGACAGGGACGTTGCCTGTCTTTCACGGCCCATTGGGTCACTCTTCTGGCAGCTGGGAAGGATGCAGGACAAGGTGCAGTAGTGTTGGAGGTTGTTCGGCCACCACGCCTCCAAAATGCTACTATTGGTTGTGACACACCTCTCTCCTCCACCCCCGCCTCTTCTTCTTCCTCCATGGCCTCTTCCAGTGCTCTGTCCTCAGAACCAGTGGTGCTCCGTAGGCGTTCCAGGGGCTACACAAGTACGCAGGCAAAACGATGCCATGCCGTGCTTGCGCTGGTTTGTTTGGGGGACAGGAGCCACACTGGGGCGGATGTTTTGTCAGCTCTGCAGGGGCAGGCCGAGAGGTGGTTGACGCCACGCCAGCTTAAGCCAGGAATGGTGGTTTGCGACAATGGCACCAACCTCCTCTCCGCCCTCCGACAGGGACAACTGACCCATGTGCCCTGTGTAGCTCACGTCCTTAACCTGGTGGTGCAGCGGTTCTTGGGCAGGTACCCCGGCTTACAGGATGTCCTGAAGCAGCCCAGGAAAGTCTGTGTGCATTTCCGCCGATCATTTAATGCCTGTGCTCGGCTGGCTGAGCTCCAAAAGGAGTTGAACCTGCCCAAGAACCGCCTTATATGTGACATGCCCACCAGATGGAACTCAACATTGGCCATGCTGCAGCGGCTGCACACGCAGCAGAGGGCCATCAATGAGTACCTGTGCGACTACGGCACCAGGACAGGGTCAGGGGAGCTTGGTTTTTTCTCACCACGCCAGTGGGGCATGATCAGGGATGCATGCACTGTCCTGTCACCATTTGAGGAGGCCACAAGGATGGTGAGCAGTGACAGTGCATGCATCAGTGACACTGTACCTCTTGTCCACCTCTTGGAGCATACGCTGCGTGGAATAATGGACAGGGCACTTGAGGCAGAACAGAGGCAGGAAGAGGAGGACTTCCTTGCCTCTCAAGGCCCCCTTTATCCAGACAGTGTTCCTGCTGTGCCACCCATCACACAGGAAGAGGATGATTGTGTCAGCATGGAGGTGGAGGCTGGCACTCAGCAGCAGCAGCAGCAGCAGTCTTGTAGGGATGATTTACAGTCCCAAGAAACCCGTGGACTTGTACGTGGTTGGGAGGAGGTATCTGCGGATCATGTTGTCCTTAGTGACCCAGAGGACTCCAGACCGAATGCCTCAGCTAACCTACGCTGCATGGCCTCCCTGATCCTGCAAAGCTTGCGGAAGGATCCTCGTATTCTTCGGATCAAGGAGAGGGACCATTACTAACTGGCCACTCTCCTTGATCCACGGTACAAGGGTAAGGTTGCCGACCTTATCTTGCCATCGCAGAGGGAGCAGAGGATGAGACATCTCCGGGAGGCCTTGCAGAAAGGTCTGTGCAACGCGTTCCCAGAGACTGGGAGGTTACAAACTCCTGGTCCTGGACAACGTGTTGCTGAGGCATCGGTCAGAAGGAGCGGTGGAGAAGGTGGCCGTCTGATGCTTTCAGACAATTTTTTAGTCCGCAGCCCCAAGGTATGATCGGTTCCAGCACCCATCGCCAGCGTCTGATTTACATGGTGCAGGAATACCTAGGGGCGAGGTCAGACTTGGACACCTTTCCCACTGAAAATCCTCTGGCTTACTGGGTCTTGAGGATGGATCACTGGCCAGAGCTTGCACAGTATGCAATTGAGCTACTGGCCTTTCCTGCATCCAGCGTTCTTTCGGAACGCACCTTCAGTGCTGCTGGTGGCTTTGTTACCGATCACAGGGTGCGCCTGTCCACCGAATCAGTTGATCGACTGACCTTCATCAAGATGAATCAGTCTTGGATCACCCACAGCTACCAAGCACCTGAAGCTGATGTAACAGAATTTTTTTTGAAATATCACATCCCTTCAAGACTGCCTATGCTGATGCTGAGTGACTGTCCTGTTATGTTGATTGTCTATCCTCTTCCTCCTCCGCTGATATGTTGGAAGAACATTTCTGGTTCTGGTTGATGCCATCAGCCCAATTTTTCTGCCCCTGTTTAACAGAGGCGTTTAAGTACAATTTTTGATGCAATGCTTTGCAGCAGGGCTAATTCCTGCAATCAAACAAGAGTATATGGCAGAGGTTGCAGTGTGGTGGCACCAGCACCAGTGCCTAAGGCCCAATTTTTCTGCCCCTGTTTAACAGGGGCTTTTAATTACAATTTTTGATGCAATGCTTTGCAGCAGGGCTAATTCCTGCAATAAAACAAGAGTATATGGCAGAGGTTGCAGTGTGGTGGCACCAGCACCAGTGCCTAAGGCCAAATTTTTCTGCCCCTGTTTAACAGGGACATGTAATTACAATTCTTGATATAATATTTCACAGGAGGGCCCCTTCCTGTGCCCACCCAGAGTAACGGTGAGGACTTATAGTGTTGTGGCACCAGCACCACAACCACCAAAGGTAAATTTTTCTACCACTGTTCAACAATGGCATGTAATTACAATTCTTGATATAATCGTTCACAGCAGGGCGCTCCAGCGCCCACCAAGAGTCACTTTGAGGGCTTACAATGTTGTGGCAAAACCAACACCTTGTTCTGCCATTTCTGCAGAGCATATAGGGCAGGCCCCTACTTTCAAACATCCAATTTACAAATATCTCCTACTTGCAAACGGAAGGAGACAACAGCAAGTGAGATGAAAAAAGATGGACGACAAAACAAATTATACAGGGGTGATAACCCTTCCCTATGTTTTCCAAAAAGCTTAAAAATAGTTTTTTTGACTGGAGCTACACTTTAAAAATGTACCAGTTGAAAATTACAAACAGATTCAACTTAACACAACAAACCTACACAGTCCCTGTCTTGTTTGCACCGCCTGTATACTGCTGTTCTGAGTATATAGGGCCTGGGGGCCACACGCATTTCCTTTTTTTAATATGGGTTCCCCTTAATATGCGTACAAGACCTAAAGGGGCTGGTAATGCCATTTTTCTCAATGATTTTCAACCATATTGCAGGAACCAGATATAACATTAAAACCGCAAGCAGTTTTAAATGGTGTTATTTCCGTTTAATGTCATTTTGTGCAGGGACTGTTCTAAACACAGGAAACACGTGGCACTTCACAGGCATACTACAGGCACCATATTTAAAGGAATATTTCACTTTTTTTTTCACTTTAATCGTCATTAAAATCAGTGCTCCCGCCAAAACGGCCATTTTTAAAAACATTTTAGGCATTGACCCATGTCCCCTGGGGCAGGAGCCAGGTCCCCAAACCCTTTTTAGGACAGTATTTTGCATATTAGCCGTTAAAATTAGCACTTTTCATTTCGAACGTTCGAGTCCCATAGACTTCAATGGGGTTCTAAAGTTCATTCGAATTTGGGGTCCGTTCGAAAGTTCTGGTGCGAACCGAACCGGGGGGTGTTCGGCTCATCCCTACTGAATATATCTAGTATCTCTATTGGGAGCTCAAGCACACGGAGGTCAAACACATAACACACGGTACACCTGAAAATTTAAAGAAAGTAACAGATGTAAAAGATGATATATACATGAATATACCTCTATATAATTTTCATGATTTTATCTAAAAACAGAGGGACTAAGTCCATAAGGAACGTATCTCACCTCTTAATGTATAGCATCTTGACACGCACACCTGAAAAATCAGTGTGTGTGCGTTATCACATGAAAGAAAAATACCAAACCAATGTATCTCCATGATAGGATCGATACAGATTGAAGTATGTTCTCAATAGATAGTTTCACTGAAAAAAAAAAAAATGAATACATTTTTTATTAAATTAAGGGGGGGTTACTCCAAAAAGGGGCTCACTGCTCGTTCCCATGGCCATTTCAGACGTCACGAATGCATCTCTTGATTGCTATATATAGACATCTGAAAAACATTATACAATATTATTCAGACATTTCATCAAATATACAGAACCAATTGATTGGCAATTTGTTCTGTATTTTGGTGTCCAAGTGTTCTGATTGGGAAGTGGGATATTGCTCCCTTCCATGATGTAGGGACAGAAATTACACTTGCCACAAGGGTAAGTGCCTGGTATCATTCTTTTAGATGCATCAAGTTTCCTATGATGACTACTCACCAAAGTGTCTCCAATTGATCGCAATAGTTTAAACGTGATTTCAGGATAGGGTTTAATAAACTTTAGAATCCTGTCATCAGCTGTTAACAGGTGCCAAAATGTATTATATATGACAAAAAAGAAAAAGGAGCAATTTCCCCTATGGGGGGGTTTTTAGGCAGCAAAAAAATTATAAATGTAGGAGAATATTGAATAAAAAAAGATTTGAATATTTATTGGTACATAAAAAATATATATATGTATAAATAAAATATATATATGTTCCTCACTTTTGCATGTTGTCGATTATATTTTGTAACAATCCTTGTCGTCGCTGATGAGTTATTCCATCTGGGTTTATATAACACCGTTGATCTATCCTGGTTTTTCACGCGATTATATGCCTTTTTGAGACAGTTTTTACTATAGCCCCTAGTTAGTAAGCGATCTCTCAGGGAATTGGCCTCTTTTTGAAAGTCACTATATTCGGAACAGTTCCACTTCAATCTTAGAAACTGACTGTAAGGAATACTGTCAATCAATTTTTGTGGGTGTGAGCTATTAGCATGTAACAAACTATTACCTGCTGAGGGTTTTCTATATAAGGTGGAGCTTAACATTCCCATTTCATTGGCATAAATCTCAACATCCAAAAAAGTAATTCTCGGCTGATGAAAGGTGTAAGTAAATTTTTAATTTTAATTATTTGTTTGTAAACTTTCCAAAAATGACGTCAAACTCTCTTTTGATCCTGCCCAAATCATAAAGACATTGTCTATGTATCGATGCCAGGATACAATCTGGCTGATGTCCATTGATTTGGCTTCATCCGAAAATAGATCTCGTTCCCACCCCCCCCAGGTACAGGTATGCATATGAGGGCGCACATTTAGCCCCCATTGCAACACCCTGCACCTGGAGGTAGTCGGAACCCTTAAACATAAAGATGTTATGTGTCAATATGAATTAGAGCAATTCAGCAATAAAGTTGTTATATTTTCTCAAATCCAATTCACGTCTCATTTAAGAAGCCTCTCACAACCTCTACACCATGGATATGTGGTATAGAGTTGTACAGAGCCTCTATATCTATGGCTACCAGCCAGCAGTTTTGTGGTAAAGTCAAACCGTGTTTTCAAAAGCTCAATTGTATCCTTGACATAAGAGAATAATCCTTTTACATGTGGATAAAGATATTCATCTATCAATTGACTTGCCTTCTCTATCGAGGAACCACACCCTGAGATAATTGGATGTCCGGGGGATTTAGCAGACTTTTATGCACCTTCGGCAGTGCGTAGAAAGTTGGAGTTTTAAAGTCCGTTATGTCCAAATATTTAAAGGTTTCCTGATTTATAGTGCCACAGTTGTATGCCTTAGATATGATGTTCTTATACAGTCGCATGTAATTCACATGCAACTGTGGAACATATCTATACCAATTGGCATTACGTATGATATTTAAACACATTTCTTCATACTGATCTACGTCCATTATGATCAGGTTTCCACCTTTGTCTGACTGTTTTACTACAATGTTTTCGTTGGAGTTGAGGGTACGCAGGGCTTTCTTTAGGTCATTAGGGAGATTCAATTGAGGTCCGGTGGACCAGTTGGTTTTTTCTATCTCTTTGGCCACCTGAATTACAAAGGCCCATATGTTCGAGTTCCCCTGTAGCACCAGAAAGGACCTCGACTTGGGTTTGTAGGTTTTGGGTTGATCTGAGATGACGGCTGGGGGGAGAGTCCATAAGGGAGGAGCAGTGCAGGGAATCGGACCGTCAGGAAAAGCAGAGACTGTACTGGATCCAGATGGTTGATGCACCCAACCCTCCTCCTCAGGGTTGCTCTCATCCCATAAATCCATCAAATCTTGCAGCGCTCGAAGATCCTCGAAAGTGACACCTTCCATGACGGTTTTTTGTGGTCCTCTACTGGAGATAATGTTTGAATCTTTATCATACAGAACCTTGAACATGAGCCTCCTGGCAAATAAATGCAGATCTTTGAGTTTAAAGCAGTCTGCATTTTCGTCTGGGCAGAATGAAAGGTCCAATTCTAGGACCCTACATTCCTGCTCCGTTAATGTGTATGAGGAGAGGTTTATAATGTCAAATCTGTCCTGATCCACATCCTCAATGGGACCGGGTAGGTTGTTTTAAAGCCTGGCTGGTAGCCCACATAAGAGTAGGTGCAATCGTTGATGCACGTCGAGAATCCGTTGTATTGGCATGAAATATAGGTGCCATCCGTGATTCTCCCAAGGGAGCCATGATAGGTGGATTTTGTTCTGTCGATTGCTGCGACATACAGTACAGACCAAAAGTTTGGACACACCTTCTCATTCAAAGAGTTTTCTTTATTTTCATGACTATGAAAATTGTAGATTCACACTGAAGGCATCAAAACTATGAATTAACACATGTGGAATTATATACTGAACAAAAAAGTGTGAAAAAACTGAAAATATGTCTTATATTCTAGATTCTTCAAAGTAGCCATCTTTTGCTTTGATTACTGCTCCGCACACTCTTGGCATTCTGTTGATGAGCTTCAAGAGGTAGTCACCTGAAATGGCTTTCCAACAGTCTTGAAGGAGTTCCCAGAGATGCTTAGCACTTGTTGGCCCTTTTGCCTTCACTCTGTGGTCCAGCTCACCCCAAACCATCTCGATTGGGTTCAGGTCTGGTGACTGTGGACCCCATCACTCTCCTTCTTGGTCAAATAGCCCTTACACAGCTTGGAGGTGTGTTTGGGGTCATTGTCCTGTTGAAAAATAAATGATGGTCCAACTAAACGCAAACCGGATGGAATAGCATGCCGCTGCAAGATGCTGTGGTAGCCATGCTGGTTCAATATGCCTTAAATTTTGAATAAATCCCCAACAGTGTCACCAGCAAAGCACCCCCACACCATCACACCTCCTCCTCCATGCTTCACGGTGGGAACCAGGCATGTATAGTCCATCCGTTCATCCTTCTGCGTTGCACAAAGACACGGTGGTTGGAACCAAAGATCTCAAACTTGGACTCATCAGACCAAAGCACAGATTTCCACTGATCTAATGTCCATTCCTTGTGTTCTTTAGCCCAAACAAGTCTCTTCTGCTTGTTGCCTGTCCTCAGCAGTGGTTTCCTAGCAGCTATTTTACCATGAAGGCCTGATTCGCACAGCCTCCTCTTAACAGTTGTTCTAGAGATGTGTCTGCTGCTAGAACTCTGTGTGGCATTGACCTGTTCTCTAATCTGAGCTGCTGTTAACCTGCAATTTCTGAGGCTGATGACTCGGACGAACTTATCGTCCGCAGCAGAGCTGACTCTTGGTCTTCCTTTCCTGGGGCGGTCCTCATATGAGCCAGTTTCTTTGTAGCGCTTGACGGTTTTTGCCACTGCACTTGGGGACACTTTCAAAGTTTTCCCAATTGTTCGGACTGACTGGCCTTCATTTCTTAAAGTAATTTTTTTTTTTTTTTCTTTCCCACTCAGTGAAATCAATTTAATAACCATGGGACCACCTCAGCTTACAGCTCAGCGTCCCTACCAAGCCGTCACATCATCGTGGCGAAAAACATGAAAATAGATTTTTTTTTTTTTTTTTTTTTGAGAGTATTCATTCCAAGCTACAACTCTACTTAACAACCATTTCATCCCTCTCGGTGTCATACTCCCATATTATCCCCCTTCTAGCCTTAGATCCCCCCCCCCCATCCTACCTATCTGTGGACCACCCTATCCTGTTTTTCCTATGGGGCCTTTTTATTTTATTTTCGCTGATTAACGCCTTGTTATAGCCTGTCTACACCTTTCTTAGGGCTTCTTCAGCCCCTCTGATATAAGCCATTGCTTCCTAAAATCTACCCAGCGCTTCCATTTCTCTATCATTGGTGTGCTACTCTGCTCTTCCAGACTGCCTCTCAAACATTCCATCTTGTAGGTCTTTTCAACCGAATCCACCCATTCCCACATTGCAGGGGCCTCCTTCTCTTGCCATTTTTTTGGTATTAATTTTTTGCCTGCATTCAATAGATGGGGTATCATTGATTCCTTATATTGTCTTAGTCCAGTTCTTGTCCCGTGGAATAACACTACCCAAGGGTCCACTTCCACCTCTATGTTTGTAATTTCTTTAATGCAGGCTAGAATTTGGTTCCAGTACGATTTTATTTTTGGACAGCTCCACCATAAGTGCGTCATCGTGCCCAGTTCACTACAACCCCGCCAACATTCCCTGGCGCCATCCTGCTGAAATTTACTTTTCCTCTCCGGGGTGAAGTACCATCTCGTCACACATTTGAAACTCATTTCTGCCGTTCTAGCGTCTACCGCTGAACTGTGCACTAGTTTATATATTCGCTTTAATATTGTGCTATCCGGTAGTGTACCCAATTCCCTCTCCCATTTTTTGATGTACGGAGGTACCCCCAGCTCTACTCCCCCCAGCAGCGTTTTATACCATCTAGAAACTATTTTCCCTGAGACCTTCAAAGTACATAGCTGTTCCAGAGGGGTTAAATCTTCCGCAGATCTAATCCGTGGAGGGAGCCTTTTAATAAAGCTCGAGAGCTGTGCGTACCTCCACCCATCAATTGTCATCAACTCTTTTTTTTGTGCCAACTCGTGATATGGTGCGATCCCCTCCCCTTTCATAACATCCTTTAATTTTGCTTCTTGCTTTACCCAATTTCCCCCTATCTCCTGACACCCTGGTAAAAAGAAATTGTTTTGTTTTAGTGCTATCAGTGGTGAATTATATTTCCCATTAAATTTCCTATATATCTTATCCCAAATCCTCAACGTGTTCCGTGTAATGTTATTTCCTTCCAAAGCTATACTTCTCTTCTTAGGGGGGTTCCAAATTTGCTTATCCAATTGTGTTCTACATAATTCGTGTTCCAGTCTCACCCACCTTTTCTCTGTGTTGTCCCTTATATTCCATTCACTCACTCTAGATACAACCACTGCTTCATAATAGAGCTGTACATCTGGCATTGCCATCCACCCCTATTCTTTGGTTGTCGGAGTATCGTCCAGGCCACTCCGTGCTTTTTTGTTTTTCCACACAAATTTCAATAGCATGGTTTTTAATTTTGACAGGTAAACATTAGGCAAGGGTATTGGGAGCATCTGAAACCTGTATAATATCTTAGGAAATATTATCATCTTTAGTGAGTTTATTCTCCCTAACCACGATAGTGGTCTATAACTACACCTTTTACATTCCGCCTGTATCTCATCTAATAACGGGATGTAGTTGTAGCGATACATTTTCCTCTCTGTTTTTGCTAATTTTATCCCTAAATATTTAAGTTCACTCTTCCACTGGAATTTCCACTGCTGTTGCAAACTTTGTGCCTCTCGCGTTTTTATATTGATGTTCATTATCTCCGTTTTTGACCTGTTTATTTTGAAGTTTGACACCTCCCCATATTGGTCTAGTAGGTTTAGTAATGCTGGCATAGATGTCTTAGGGTTGTGTACATACAATAATATATCATCCGCAAAAGCGGAATATTTATATTCAATTTTTCCCACTTTCACCCCCTCTATTCCAGGGTCTCCCCTTATTGCTGCTAAAAGTGGTTCTAAAGAGAGCACGAACAGGAGGGGTGAAAGCGGGCAGCCCTGCCGAGTAACCCTTTCCATCTCGAACGCCTCCGATTCACATCCGTTAACTTTTATACGTGTCTTTGGGTGGTCGTACAATACCTTAACCCTCTGTATCATCTTTGGTCCTATTCCCATCTTCTCCAGAGTCTTAAACATGAACCCCCAGTCTACTCTGTCAAAAGCCTTCTGCGCGTCTAGCGACATGAGTAGACTGGGGGTTCCACCCAGTCTCATCTTCTGGAGCAGGAGAAGAGTCTTTATTCCGTTATCCTTTCCTTCCCGGCCACCTATAAAACCTGTCTGGTCTGGGTGCACCAGAGTTGTCATTAAGTCCTTCATTCGCTCCGCAAGTACTTTAGCATAAAGTTTTGTGTCTGCGTTTAGCAGCGAGATCGGTCTGTAACTAGTGCACAGTAGTGGGTCTTTGCCTTCTTTCTGAATTAGTGTAATTGTTGCCGTTAGATCCTCCCTACTCATTCCAAACTCTTCTCCCAGACCATTCATATACCGACACATTTGGGGGACAAGGGCCTCTCTAAATGTTTTATAATATAGTGTTGTAAAACCATCTGGTCCCGGGGACTTCCCTGCAACTGATTTTAGTAGTGCTTTAACTATTTCTTCTTCCGAGATTGGCCTTTCAAGCATCTCCCTTTCAATACAGGTGATATTGGATAATATGGTGTTCCCTAGAAATTCCCTGATCTTCTTCTCTTTCCCTCCATTTTTTGCACCTATATTACTATCTGAGAAAATCCCCTCAAAATATGATCTAAAGGTTTCTGCTATATCTTTAGTGGGATAAACCATTTTTCCCTTTTTGTTCTTGATTGCCCCAATGAAATTTCTCCCTTTTCTCTTTTTTAACATTCTTGCTAAAAACTTACTTGATTTGTCCCCCCATAGATACTGTTCCTTGACCGACCCCTTAAACACCATCCTAGCTTCTTGGTCCAAAAGATCCTTCAACTCTAGCCTAGTTGTTACTAACTTTTTAAATACCAGATCTTTTTGTGGTCTGCTTTTTTTATGGTCTTGTTCTAATTTGTGAATCTCTCTCATTAGGTTGTTGATTTTTTCAGTTCTCATTTTTTTCTTTTTAGACCCCATGTGTATCAGTATTCCCCTTATGTAGGCCTTATGTGCGTCCCATAGCATACAGCTTTTAATTCCCTCTGTGTCGTTGTGTTTGAAATATTGTTCAATCTCGCTCGCTATTTTTATTCTATCCTCCTCCCCAAGCAGAAGTTCTTCATTCAACCGCCATGTAGAGGTTTTCCTCCCTATCCTTGAGATATTCAGACATAAATTTACCGGGGCATGATCCGAGAGGGTCATAACTTCAATCCCAGTGTCCATCACATATTCCAACAGCCCGTGGTCTATAAAAATATAGTCGATCCGGGAATACTTCCCGTGGACTGTGGAGTAAAAGGAATAATCACGTACCAGAGGATTCTTAGCTCGCCATATATCTACTAATTGGTTATTGTATAGTTTTTGTAGTATGTTTTTATGTGCCGAGCTTCTTCCCTTCTTTACCTCCGATGAACTGTCTACTACCGGATTGAGGCCAAAGTTGAAATCTCCCATCATAATTACGTATCCTGCTTTAAAATTCATAAGTTTATTTAATATCTTGTTTAAGAAACTGATTGGGTTGCTATTAGGGGCATATAAATTTACCAAAGTGCATTTCTGTTCTTCTAATGTACCCTTTAAGAACAAATATCTTCCCTCTGTATCGCATAATTTTTCGCTTAGTTGAAATCTTGTGTTTTTAGAGAACCCTATCGCTACCCCTCTGCTTCTGGCCGAAATGGTGTTGCTATAATACCAGACCGGGTAGTTACTGGAGTATAACCTTATGTTTGATGCCAGAGAGATATGAGTCTCCTGGAGAGATACAACATCGGCCTCGTACCTTTTCAGCTCAGCTAAAATCTTATGACGTTTTGTTGGAGTATTCATGCCCTTAACATTATAGGACATGAATTTCAGACCTTCTTTTTTACTGTTACCCATCTGTTTGTCCTAGGGCTCCCCAGCCCAGCACGAGCACTTTTCAACCTATTCAATAGGGTGGTCCACACTGTCTCTCTTTCTCTTTCCTCCCTAACCCCTCTTTCTACTTTACTTCCCCTCCCCAACCTTACACCTTCCCACCTCCCCCCGCCCTTACCCCCCATCCCCCCCCCGACCACCCACCCCACCCCTCCCCCTCCCCCACCCTCCTCTTCCCGACCCCCTTGGCCTGTTTCTGGCCCTTGTTAGGTTGATGGTTGTACATACCCCTACCATCTCCTAAACTCTAGGTTATGTGGGTTGGGGTATCCCGCCTGCGCCTCTCCCGCCTCTACCCATAGGACGGGAGGTATTGATTTCCACCTCCATGTTTTTTGTCAATATCTTCCTTCTTTCCCTTCCCCTCACTCCTCTTCCCTTCCCCGTGCCCCCTCCCCCCCCTCCTTCACAATGACCCCATTATTTTGTCTTGCCAGCCCGGCAGTGCTGGCCGACGTACACCCATTTTCTCGCAGAAATCTTCCAGCTCTTCCGGGAAAGTTAACTTTGCCGATCTACCATCCTTAATTCCTATCAAGCAAGCAGGGAAACCCCACCTGTACTTAATATTCTGAGTATGCAGTTCCACTAATAGCGGTTTCAGGAGCTTTTTCCTTTGGAGCGTCTCGGGTGCAATATCCGGAAATATCTGTATTTCCCTACCAGCATATTCCAGTGGGGTTTTTCCCCTTAATTTTTTCCATATTGTCTCCCTATCCTCAAAAAATGTGAACCGCACTATTATATCTCTTGGTCTGTCCATATCTCCCGGTCTTGCTTTACCGATTCTATGGATTCTGTCGATCCTTAAAGGTGCTCTGGTCTCATTCCCCCAACATGGGGATAAAATGCTATTTAATATTGATCTTAAATCTTCGCCTTTTGATTCCGGTATCAAGCGGAGCTTCAAGTTTTGCCTTCTGCTTCTGTTCTCCTGATCTTCCAGTTTATATAGTATATTCCTTTGTGTTTGTTGTAGCATTTTTAATTGATCTGAGACTTTGTTTAACTCTAGGGCTTGGAGATCCAGGCGATTTTCTGTAGCTTCTACTCTTTCCAATAGTCCACCCAAATCCTCTCGAAGTCCCCTAATATCTGTTTTAATTGCATTCTCTAGTTTTAGCAGCATCTCTGCCATTTCTTCTTTCGAGGGGGGGAGATCTTCTGTCCTTGATTCTTCCACTTTGCTACTCTCCCACTCACTGTGTGATGTTATGTCTTCGCTGTCTAGCTGTATGCCTCCACCCTTATGTTTACCAGGTCCCTTTTTGTGATCTGAAATGGCGGATTGCCTTTTATCCGCTCCCGATTCTTTGGGGCTTGCTCCTTGTGTCATGTATTGTTGAATGGTCGTATCGTGGCTCTTATCCTTTAAATTTCTTGAGGCTCCACTTTTCGCCATTTTATTCGCTGATTTACTCATCTTCAGTCTATTTCAGACTCCTATGGAGCCAAACGCCCCAATAACTCTTTCCCTTTGATCCTGTGACCTCGACAAAGTCGTTGCCTCCTACAACTTACTTTGTGTGGCAAACTGGTTCTACTACTCTCTTTACTTCCCGATTTGCTTAAAGGTTATCCCCCTTCCTCTCGGGATGTGCCTATATGGAATGGGAAGCCTCTAGGTACGCCACCCCTCCCCTAAGCAAGAACCTGAGTAACTCTGGGGAACATCGTGTCACACCAGTGTGTTGTCGCGTAGCACCAACACCACGCCATATTAATGAGCCATATTAATGTGCCATGTTAGTGTGCCATACTAGTGTGCCATACCTAAAACACGGAGGGCTAAAGGGCCGGCTGTAGAAATTGGCCTCGAGGCCTTGTTCAGACATTCACCGCACAGAGGAAGGAGGGGGGAAAAAACAAAGACAAGAAAAAAAAACGAGAAACAGGCCAAAAAAAAGGGAGAACGAAGAAAATGTAGCACGGAGTCCGTGGGACAAAATGCACTGGACTGGGGGCCACACACGGAGTCAACTCATGCGAATTTCCATCGTGCTATTAATTGTGCACAGTGTCTTGTATATTTGCGGTAATCAGTCTTATATTATTCAGATTGTCTGCTGCGGATATAATACATATCTGTCCCTCCGGTCTATCAACATCCTGTGGCGGTATCCTCAGAATTCCCACTCCAGGTATTTCCAGCCATGCGCTTAGGCCTACGGATGTATGTTAGCCCCTACCATCCCGTTAACGTTTATTCATCTTTGCCAATCTTCTTCTCCTGTTTGCCTGATCAGATTAAATCAGATTGACATGTCTGCTCAATTCCACACATGCCAGGGAAAGAGGGAAGGCAGGGAGGCAAGCACTTTCTATCTCAAACCATTATGTCCATGTTCTGAAATATATACGCTGATTCTGCAGTCTATGTTGCTTACAAGTGGAGACACTTCTTTTAGCAGATACAGTATCGTCCGAATCAAGATGGGCCCTCAGCGACTTATCAATATGTATTTGACTCTATCATTTTTAGTACTATGCGACTCTTCCAGCATGTGTTTCACGAATACAGTTGTTATAGACAGTTTTGGGTAGCCTGTAATAACTTATTTTAATTGTTTGCATGGATAGAATGTAGCTACCCCGCGGATCTACCACTGTTTTAGGAAGGTGCCTTCTGAGATCCTGACTCACAGGTACCAAGCAGCGTTCAACATAGGGATGGATGGTATAACTATAGTCCTGTTTATGGTATATCCGTGCACCTTCTCTTTAGGACACTAGGCTCCAATCTACTCAGCGGGGACACCCGGCCATATGAGTGCACATCCAGCATCAGAAACTTCAGCCATATATAAATACAGAACTGCCTTCACCAGCATATGCTCTTTCCATAATCACATTGACTCTTTCCTCTTAAAACATATATATTACACAGCCAAGTCATTAAGATATTGAAAAGGTTACCGTCCTCTTCACTGCTGTGTCTCCTGCTGGATCCCGATAATTCTGGGCATAAACATCACTTCCGTATGCCTCTGCAGTCTCTGATGCTAGGGGAGAGAATCAGCTGAAAATGAAAGACTGGGGAGGGGGCAGCCAAAGCGTTGTGGGGGCCAGGAGGAGCTCTGATCCGGGGGCTGTGGAATCCTGCAACGCCGCTCCGAACTACCGCCCCGTGGGCTCCCGCATGGCTGGGCTGGGATCTCTCACCTCCCCGCTCCACGCCATGTCCTGCTTCTTGTTCTTGGGAGCGGCGTGCTTAGCGCGAGCGGCCCCTCCCCCTCGGCGAATGCTACGCCCTCTCGACGCACATCCCCGTGATGCTAGGATTTGTTATTTCCTTCATTTCTTAAAGTAATGATGGCCACTCGTTTTTCTTTACTTAGCTGCTTTTTTCTTGCCATAATACAAATTCTAACAGTCTATTCGGTAGGACTATTAACTGTGTGCTGTATCCACCTCCTGCACAACACAACTGGTGGTCCCAACCCCATTTATAAGGCTTGAAATCCCACTTACTAAACCTGACAGGGCACTCCTGTGAAGTGAAAACCATTTGAGGTGACTACCTCTTGAAGCTCATCAACAGAATGCCAAGAGTGTGCGGAGCAGTAATCAAAGCAAAAGATGGCTACTTTGAAGACCCTAGAATATAAGACATATTTTCAGTTGTTTCACACTTTTTTGTTCAGTATATAATTCCACATGTGTTAATTCATAGTTTTGATGCCTTCAGTGTGAATCTACAATTCTCATAGTCATGAAAATAAAGAAAACTCTTTGAATGAGAAGGTGTGTCCAAACTTTTGGTCTGTACTGTAGGTCCGCAGGTATCAACAAGGAGTCAATGTGTGTTACCGGAGAGGCCAAAGTCATAAGTGAATGATTCAATACAGTGC
Source organism: Lithobates pipiens (assembly GCF_037356315.1). Classification (NCBI taxonomy): domain Eukaryota; kingdom Metazoa; phylum Chordata; class Amphibia; order Anura; family Ranidae; genus Lithobates; species Lithobates pipiens. The sequence goes on along the minus strand of NW_027507787.1, from coordinate 56,345,578 downwards.
CCATTACTGGAGTATTGGGGGCTGTATGGCTCCGTGATCGTTCAGACCGTGTCAATTTTGCTTTTTTCTTCGTCTGTGATACTTTCGGGTGTCCTTGTGAACCTGTTTCACTAGCTTTTTTATGTTTCCTTATTGCCGCACTGGGGTCCCCGAAACGCGTCGTAATGGGAACATATGAAGCAGAGCACATCGATGAAGAGTCTGACTCAATTATATCTAAATCACTTATGGGTGGCATTTGATGGTATGCCCCCCTCCCTGGACCAGGGTGGTATTCCTGATGATTCCATTTATACGCCTATTCCAGATCGTATGCTCTTTTGTCCCTGTAACATTTATTTTCCTTCATCTTGATGATATTCATAGCGTATTTTGTTAAATGCTCCTTTAGTTTTTTGTCCTTTTCAAGAAAGCAGGTATGAGATACCAAATTATTGTGATCTTCCTGTCATTTTAAGATCTCCACATCCATATCTGCTATGTCTAATTTGTATTGATCACCTAATATCTGCATCATCTGTATAGAACAGAATTGCACGTTCATCTCCCAAGCCGTCTTGACATTAGTCCCAACCTTTCTCATATTCGGGAAAATTTGTATACGTAGTCCCCAAGGGACAATCTGATTGTATACACATATATATATATATATACACACAAAACTTGTCATATTCCAAATGGTAGAATTTGACTATTAAGGACTATAATTATCTATGCTATACTTTAGGCATTACTATTCAATACTCGCTGTGATAAATTTGAGATCAAGTCATCCCTCCCTACGGGTGACCCAACACGGCTGCAGTTGACTACCGAGTGCAAAATTGCTTTGTTGGATGACATTTTTTTTGTTGATTCCCTGTATGCGCTCACCCCTGGACCTATGTTGAGGTATGGAGTGTTGCAATATTTTTTTTTGTGAGGGGGGGGGGGGGGGTTTCATGTGGATCGGATGTTGCCGATGGGGTTTCATGTGGCCATCTCGGACTGATCTAATGCTGTCTTTATGTGGTTTTTATTAATTTGTTTTTTCTTTTTTCTATATACACCTAAGCTTGAGAATCAGCATTTATCTATCACCTTTGAACAACTTCGTCCATTTTCCTGAAGAAGCGCAATTGGCGAAACATGTGGAACTTTTTGGACATAGTATTTTAACCACTTCAACCCTGGGCCATTTTGCTGGTCAAAGGCCAGACCACTTTTTGCGATTCGGCACTGCGTCACTTTAACTGACAATTGCGCGGTCGTGCGACGTGGCTCCCAAACAAAATTGGAGTACTTTCTTTCCCACAAATATGGCATTTTTATTATTTATTTATTTTTTTTACTAATAATGGCGGCGATCAGCGTTTTTTATTGTGACTGCCACATTATGGCGGACACATCGGACATTTTTGACACATTTTTGGGACCATTGTCATTTATACAGCAATCACTGCTATATAAATGCAGTGATTCCTGTGTAAATGACACTGGCAGTGAAGGGGTTAACCAGTGGGTGGCAGTGTAGGGGTGGTTAAGTGTTCCTAGGGGTGTGTTACTAACTGGGGCTGGGCTTTAATTTAGTGAACACTGATCTCTGCTCCAATCACATGGTGCAGAGATCAGCATCACTAGTTGCTAGGCAGAATGGGGAAATAGCTCCGGATGACGTCTGAGTGTCGAAACGCGTAGGGCGTGGCCAGATGAAGTACACCTCTAGCACAAACCAGGAAGCTGAGCGGGACTTTTAAACCTGCCTAAAGCTGTAACACAACCGCAATAGCATTATCTATGTTTGTAAGTAGTTTTTACCTATCTTTTCAAATCAATATGAACTTTTAAAACGTTATCACGCTATGGATATACCTTTCTTTTGACATACACAACGTGGTACACTACACTCACGGAAAAACGAGATACCCCCAGCATTGTATCTGAAGCAAGCCAGAGAGCGACACAATAGTTGATATTGTGAAGGTCGATCCACCCCAGATGGGGTACTTTTTCCGGTGAGAGCATATTATAGATGTAACCACTGAACACGGGAAACATTATTGGAATCATCACCCCCCCTCCTCTTCCCTCACGCATGGAAGACTCCGCCACTCACTAGAGACTATTCACAATTTAAATGCATATGGTTCACTGTGAATGTTAACCTTATTATTGTTTTTTGGTCTGCACTGCATTACTGTTTTTGGTCTGCACTGCACATGTTTATTCTATTTACAGTGTACTAGCTATCACGCTATTCTATTTTTGATTATACTCAGCATGACACTTTTTGCAAAATACTTGATAGACTAAGCACAGTCACTATATTTAAAGGCAAGTCCAAGCCATCACTTCTCGTTCTAATTTTTATTTTATCTTCCTATTCACTTTTTTTTCCTATTTATTTTTTCTATGAATGACAGTATATAGATTGTGGCACATGTAATTTATTTGCACTTGCACTTTATTTATTTAATAATAATAACATATTGGTAGAACTATTTATGGTAAATATTTGCTACTTAGTGGTTTTCATTGTTTTCATTATATTCATTATTCTCATTTAATTGCCAGCACGCTGGAAATTATATACCATAGAATCCTAACGTACAGATTTCCAGCAGGAAAGGGTATAGCGCCAGGTCTATTCCTCTACACCCCTTTTTTAAATGCTGTTTACAACAGCATTTCCTCGTTCAGCCGCCCATGAGACGATTGCGGGTATGCTTGCGTCGATCGAGTCCGTGGGACCCGCGACCGGACTCATGGGGGTCCCGATCACACGAACGCGTCGCGCTCACGATGGCAAGTCAGTATTAAAGATCGGATGTACCTGTATGCCAATATGCCTGCCCGTGCCATTCTGCAGACGTACATCGGCATGCGCTGGTCAGGAACCGGTTAAGTGTGTGATTACAGTATTGACGGTGTTACTAATAGGGATTTTGTGTGTATACCTATGACTCTGAATATATACCCGTATCCACCTTTTTATGTGTGTTGTGTATAAATAAGATTTTTTTGTATTTTTTCTATAATAATACATTGTAGTGTATATTTGAGACTAGTGATGGCCGAACGGTTCGCCCGGCGGTCGTTTCGCGGCGAATTTCCGACTTTCGCCGTCCGCGGGTTCGAACGCCTTTTTCCGTCGTTCGCCCCGGCGGACTTACGTGTTTAATGTATACAAGAACTTTAACCTTTCGTGACACGTTTATCATGTGTTACAGGACAACCAATTGAGACATGACAGCTCATGGACACTTGGACATTCCCCCTAACCTATAAATACACCCGATCCGGTGGCCATTTTACATTCTTTCTTCTGTCACTGTAGGGAAAGGATCCTGTGTGGAGTAGGGACAGAGAAAACGCTAGCTATTTGGTACACAAAAGTTCTTTTCAGGACTGGTATAGGTGTTAGGTCAGCAGCCTGAGTTTCTTTTGTCAGTTTAGATAAAGGGACAGAGCGCTGTATGCTGCTATTTTAGGGACAGCTCAGCCAGATTAGTCTTTCTTCATCATCATCATCATCATCATCATTAGCTGTTACTATCAGGTCCACAAAAGAGCTGTTCCAGCTAATCGTTCCAGCCTACTCTTTTTTGCCAATTTGTATAGGGACAGGCAGGAAGCAGTGTGTCAGGCAGTGAGGATAATTTTAAAGACTTGCTGTTACTATTAGTTCCACAAAGGTTCTTTTCAGGACTGGTATCAGTGGTACGGTAATAGGCTTGTACACGTATAATATTCTTTCTTCCAAATATAGAAAGAATATTATACTTGACTGCTGCCCTTCTGCTGCAGTCTGCTAATCATTCACAACTCACTTGTTCCACAAAGCTCTTTATCAGGACTGGTAACTTGGTCTGTCTAGGGTGCTACGGTACATAGGCTTGGGTGCGGTACAGTCTGCTGTTCTGTAAGGACCGCTATCGGTCCACAATACATAGGGTTGCCGTGCACTACTGCTGACCGCTGCCCTATACTGCAGCAGTCCTTCATTGGTATAGGGACTGACGTACAGTCTGCTAATCACTAACACACAACCTGCTTGGTCCACAAAAGTTCTTATAAGGACTGGTAACTTGGTATAGGGTGCTACGGTACATAGGCCTGAGTGCGTTACAGTCTGCTGTTCTGTAAGGACCGCTATCGGTCCACAATACATAGGGTTGCCGTGCACTACTGCTGACCGCTGCCCTATACTGCAGCAGTCCTTCAGCGGTATAGGGACTGACGCACAGTCTGCTAAACACTAACACACAACCTGCTTGGTCCACAAAAGTTTTTATAAGGACTGGTAACTTGGTATAGGGTGCTACGGTACATAGGCCTGAGTGCAGTACAGTCTGCTGTTCTGTAAGGACCGCTATCGGTCCACAATACATAGGGTTGCCGTGCACTACTGCTGACCGCTGCCCTATACTGCAGCAGTCCTTCATTGGTATAGGGACTGACGTACAGTCTGCTAATCACTAACACACAACCTGCTTGGTCCACAAAAGTTCTTATAAGGACTGGTAACTTGGTATAGGGTGCTACGGTACATAGGCCTGAGTGCGTTACAGTCTGCTGTTCTGTAAGGACCGCTATCGGTCCACAATACATAGGGTTGACGTGCACCACTGCTGACCGCTGCCCTATACTGCAGCAGTCCTTCAGCGGTATAGGGACTGACGTACAGTCTGCTAAACACTAATACACAACCTGCTTGGTCCACAAAAGTTCTTATAAGGACTGGTAACTTGGTATAGGGTGCTACGGTACATAGGCTTGAGTGCGGTACAGTCTGCTGTTCTGTAAGGACCGCTATCGGTCCACAATAGATAGGGTTGACGTGCACCACTGCTGACCGCTGCCCTATACTGCAGCAGTCCTTCAGCGGTATAGGGACTGACGCACAGTCTGCTAAACACTAACACACAACCTGCTTGGTCCACAAAAGTTTTTATAAGGACTGGTAACTTGGTATAGGGTGCTACGGTACATAGGCCTGAGTGCGTTACAGTCTGCTGTTCTGTAAGGACCGCTATCGGTCCACAATACATAGGGTTGCCGTGCACTACTGCTGACCGCTGCCCTATACTGCAGCAGTCCTTCATTGGTATAGGGACTGACGTACAGTCTGCTAATCACTAACACACAACCTGCTTGGTCCACAAAAGTTCTTATAAGGACTGGTAACTTGGTATAGGGTGCTACGGTACATAGGCCTGAGTGCGTTACAGTCTGCTGTTCTGTAAGGACCGCTATCGGTCCACAATACATAGGGTTGACGTGCACCACTGCTGACCGCTGCCCTATACTGCAGCAGTCCTTCATTGGTATAGGGACTGACGTACAGTCTGCTAATCACTAACACACAACCTGCTTGTTCCACAAAAGTTCTTATAAGGACTGGTAACTTGGTATAGGGTGCTACGGTACATAGGCTTGAGTGCGGTACAGTCTGCTGTTCTGTAAGGACCGCTATCGGTCCACAATAGATAGGGTTGACGTGCACCACTGCTGACCGCTGCCCTATACTGCAGCAGTCCTTCAGCGGTATAGGGACTGACGTACAGTCTGCTAAACACTAATACACAACCTGCTTGGTCCACAAAAGTTCTTATAAGGACTGGTAACTTGGTATAGGGTGCTACGGTACATAGGCTTGAGTGCGGTACAGTCTGCTGTTCTGTAAGGACCGCTATCGGTCCACAATAGATAGGGTTGACGTGCACCACTGCTGACCGCTGCCCTATACTGCAGCAGTCCTTCAGCGGTATAGGGACTGACGTACAGTCTGCTAAACACTAATACACAACCTGCTTGGTCCACAAAAGTTCTTATAAGGACTGGTAACTTGGTATAGGGTGCTACGGTACATAGGCTTGAGTGCGGTACAGTCTGCTGTTCTGTAAGGACCGCTATCGGTCCACAATACATAGGGTTGCCGTGCACTACTGCTGACCGCTGCCCTATACTGCAGCAGTCCTTCATTGGTATAGGGACTGACGTACAGTCTGCTAATCACTAACACACAACCTGCTTGTTCCACAAAAGTTCTTATAAGGACTGGTAACTTGGTATAGGGTGCTACGGTACATAGGCTTGAGTGCGGTACAGTCTGCTGTTCTGTAAGGACCGCTATCGGTCCACAATAGATAGGGTTGACGTGCACCACTGCTGACCGCTGCCCTATACTGCAGCAGTCCTTCAGCGGTATAGGGACTGACGTACAGTCTGCTAAACACTAATACACAACCTGCTTGGTCCACAAAAGTTCTTATAAGGACTGGTAACTTGGTATAGGGTGCTACGGTACATAGGCTTGAGTGCGGTACAGTCTGCTGTTCTGTAAGGACCGCTATCGGTCCACAATAGATAGGGTTGACGTGCACCACTGCTGACCGCTGCCCTATACTGCAGCAGTCCTTCAGCGGTATAGGGACTGACGTACAGTCTGCTAAACACTAATACACAACCTGCTTGGTCCACAAAAGTTCTTATAAGGACTGGTAACTTGGTATAGGGTGCTACGGTACATAGGCTTGAGTGCGGTACAGTCTGCTGTTCTGTAAGGACCGCTATAGGTCCACAATAGATAGGGTTGACGTGCACCACTGCTGACCGCTCACCTATACTGCAGCAGTCCTTCAGCGGTATAGGGACTAAGAGTTTTGTCACAGGGTCATTTAAAAAATGACATGCAGAGGAAGAGGCAGGCCCTTCCGCAGGGGTGGTAGGGGTAGGGCAGGAGCAACAGGCTTGAGCCAAAGTGGGAAGTTGCAGAAGGTGCGTTCAATTACTTTAAAGGATGCACCAGACTTGGTTGAGTGGCTCGCTCAGCCTTACTCTTCTGCACCCTCCTCATCCTCTCGATCTGCACCCTCTTCTTCACTCTCTGCTATGTGCACCCCCAAAGACACTACCACCAACAACACGACCACCACCACCACCACCACATACCTTCCGCTTGAGTCACTGGAATTATTTTCCGATCCATATCAAGAGGACATTTCTGATGCGCAGCCACTCTTGGTATTGGATCAGGAAGAGGAGGTAGCAACAAGCGCTACTCAGCAGTCTGACGCCAGTACCCAGATCAGCCCAAGGAGGAGGTTGGTCCCCGGTGTTGCTGCCTACTCTACTTATAGCGGTGGGGAAGGTGACGTTGATGATGACGTGTCTAGTGATGTCACGTGGGTGCCCACAAGAGAGGAAGAGGAGGGGAGTTCAGAGGGAGATATGGACCAGCAGATAGGGAGGAGAAGCAGCAATGACTTACATTGCACAGCAGGGACAAAGCAGACTGCAAATGTATCAGGAGCGAGTCATCGACCATGTACGGTCACATCTGGCGCTCCCAGGACACCGGCACATGGCTCCGCAGTGTGGGCTTTTTTTAACGTGTCCGCTGCTGACAATAGCGTTGCCATCTGCAATCTTTGCAGTCAACGCGTTAGTCGCGGTAAGCCCAATACTCACCTAGGGACGACCGCCTTAAGAAGGCACATGAGCAGCCATCACCGAGCCCAGTGGGAGCAACGGAACACACAAAGCCACACTGCAGGCTCTCACCGTCCAGCCTCGTCTTCTACTTCTCCTTCTCCTCTCTCCTCACAATTGTCCTCCACTCCACCTTCCATCACGCCAAGCTCACATTTTTCTGCAAAAAGGCAGGCTTCCGTGGGCCTAATGTTTGAGCGTAAAAAAATGATGACGCCGGATAACCCTCTTGCCCAACGGTTGGCGGCTGGCTTGTCAGAACTCATAGCCCGCCAACTACTGCCATATAAACTGGTGGACTCGGAGGCCTTTCGCAAATTTGTGGCCATTGGAACACCACAATGGAAGGTCCCAGGAAGGAAGTATTTCTCAGAGAAGGGCATCCCAGAGCTATATGGCCATGTTCAGCGGCAAGTGAATGTATCTCTGGCACACAGTGTCGGTGCCAAGATACATCTGACCACAGACACGTGGTCTAGCAAACACGGGCAGGGAAGGTATATCAGTTTTACTGCCCACTGGGTGAACCTTCTGACGGCCGTCAAGCATGTAACCCGTGGCACCCGTGTAGATTTGGTTTTACCGCCACGGATTGCATGCAGGCCTGACTCTTCTTCTCCTCCTCCTACTCCATCCTCCTCCCTCTCCTCCTCAGCTGCCTCCTCCTTTTCCGCTGCTAGCGTCTCTTCCACTGCACCGCCCAAGCTCCCCAGAACCTATTCCACATGCCAGGTGAGACGTTGCCATGCCGTGCTGCGTCTGTTGTGCCTGGAAGCAAAGAGCCACACTGGCCCGGCACTCCTTTCAGCTTTGCGTTCACAGGCAGATGAGTGGCTAACACCGCTCAATTTGACAGTTGGTAAAGTGGTGTGTGACAACGGTGCCAATCTGCTTAGCGCATTGAAACAGGGCAAAATCACGCACGTGCCGTGCATGGCACACGTCTTAAACTTGGTCGTGCAGCGATTCCTTGTCAAATACCCTGGGGTCCAGGACATCTTGCGGCAGGCAAGGAAAATCTCGGCCCATTTCAGAAGATCTTACACGGCCATGGCTCGCCTTGCTGACATTCAGCGGCGACACCATCTGCCGGTCAGACGTCTTATTTGCGATTGCCCGACGCGATGGAACTCAACCTTCTATATGCTTGATAGGCTGCTCCAGCAGAAACGTGCAGTTAACGTCTACCTGTATGAACTCTGCGAAAGAAACGGTTCTGGGGAGCTGGGTTTTTTTTCACCGCGCCAGTGGCTGCTCATGCGCGACACATGCAGACTTCTGCGGCCATTTGAGGAGATCACCAAACTGGTCAGTCGCAGCCATGGCGCCATCAGTGACATGGTACCTTATGCCTTCTTTCTGGAGCGTGCATTGCGTCGTGTCATTGATCAGGCTGTGGAGGAGCAGGAGCGGGAAGATGAGGAAGTCGCAATGCTGGATGAATTCCCAGGGGGGGCTACTCTATCTGAGACAAGTCAACAACAGGAGTCTGATGAGGAGTCAGAGGAGGATGGTGCCGGGGCGGATGAGCAGGAGCAAGAAGAGCATGCTTTAAACCTTTCTGGGATCCCTGTTGTGCGAGGATGGGGAGAGGAGAATGAAGAGGACGACATTATCCTGGATGATGAGCAGGAGCCAGGCCACCACACCGCTTCCACTTTAGTGCAAATGGGGGCCTTCATGCTCCAGTGTTTTAATAGGGACCCCCGTATAAAAAGCATGAGGGTCAAGGACCAGTACTGGGTGGCAACGTACTTAGACCCCCGGTACAAACACAAAATGGCGGAAATGTTACCGCCGTCGCAGAGGGCTGTCAGAATGCAGCACTTCCAGGCCTTGCTTCGAGAAATGCTGCATTCTGCTTTTGCGTGCGCTGGCAGAGGAGCAATTCCCACTCCCAGAGAAGGATTTGCGGGTACCAATCCAACAGCGCCTGCAAGAAGAGGCCGGTTTGAAGATGTGTTGGTGACTTCGGATATGAGGTCATTCTTTCAGCCGACCCATCGACAGGTGTCATCCGGATCCAGCATCAGGGAACGCCTAGACCGTCAGGTGTCCGACTACATTGGGTTAACGGCCGATGTGGACGCTCTGAGGAGTGATGAACCCCTAGACTACTGGGTGGGCAGGCTTGACCTCTGGCCAGAGCTTGCCCAATTTGCAATCGAACTGTTGGCTTGCCCCTCATCCAGTGTCCTGTCCGAAAGGACGTTCAGCGCAGCAGGGGGGATTGTGACCGATAAGCGTACTCGCCTAGCTCACCACAGTGTTAACTACCTCACATTTCTAAAAATGAATGAGGCATGGATCTCGGAGGAATTCAACACATGTGATCAGTAGACCATGTATATGTCTATAAACAATTTTTGGAATCAAGCACACAGACCTTCTTAATTCATTTGGCTCACTTCCCTGACCCAAAAAAGCACACCGTACTATATGCCCCTACCCTCCTCTTTGAAGAGGTTGAGCGGTGTCATATTTCTACTGGGGCTGCTTATTATGAGGGGTTCCCACCATCCCTGTGCTGTGCTGACTTCCTCCTGGGTGTTCTTATTATGAGGGGCTCCCACCATCCCTGTGCTGTGCTGACTTCCTCCTGGGGGTTCTTATTATGAGGGGATCACACCATCCCTGTGCTGTGCTGACTTCCTCCTGGGGCTGCTTACGGTGCTGCTGTCAGCGCTGTATGTCACGGAGCTGCTGTCAGCGCTGTATGTCACGGAGCTGCTGTCAGCGCTGTATGTCACGGAGCTGCTGTCAGCGCTGTATGTCACGGAGCTGCTGTCAGCGCTGTATGTCACGGTGCTGCTGTCAGCGCTGTATGTCACGGAGCTGCTGTCAGCGCTGTATGTCACGGAGCTGCTGTCAGTGCTGTATGTCACGGAGCTGCTGTCAGCGCTGTATGTCACGGAGCTGCTGTCAGCGCTGTATGTCACGGAGCTGCTGTCAGCGCTGTATGTCACGGTGCTGCTGTCAGCGCTGTATGTCACGGAGCTGCTGTCAGCGCTGTATGTCACGGAGCTGCTGTCAGCGCTGTATGTCACGGAGCTGCTGTCAGCGCTGTATGTCACGGAGCTGCTGTCAGCGCTGTATGTCACGGAGCTGCTGTCAGCGCTGTATGTCACGGTGCTGCTGTCAGCGCTGTATGTCACGGAGCTGCTGTCAGCGCTGTATGTCACGGAGCTGCTGTCAGTGCTGTATGTCACGGAGCTGCTGTCAGCGCTGTATGTCACGGAGCTGCTGTCAGCGCTGTATGTCACGGAGCTGCTGTCAGCGCTGTATGTCACGGTGCTGCTGTCAGCGCTGTATGTCACGGAGCTGCTGTCAGCGCTGTATGTCACGGAGCTGCTGTCAGCGCTGTATGTCACGGAGCTGCTGTCAGCGCTGTATGTCACGGAGCTGCTGTCAGCGCTGTATGTCACGGAGCTGCTGTCAGCGCTGTATGTCACGGTGCTGATGTCAGTGCTCTGTATTACGGTGCTGCTGTCAGTGCTCTGTATCTCCTGCACCCTCTTGTTTGCCTACCCTGGTCCCTGACCTTCCCTCTCCTCCATTGCCTTCATTAGCTCCATAGTCCTGAATTGTCAGAACAATTTCCCAAATAAAAAAAAAATGCTTGTAGTTATCGATCCCAAATTCACCTCATACATGTATTATGCTATTGTCCAGGTGGTGGGACTACGTGCTACCCCCTAATAATTACCCCGTGGCCGCAAATTCGACCTAAAGGTTTGCGAAATTCGCCTCCCATTGAAGTCAATGGAGCCCGCGGCGAACGGTCGTTTTCGCGAACGTTTGTGTCCGTTCGCGTTTCGCGTTCGCGAAACGTCCCGTCGGAAGTTCGTCCATCACTATTTGAGACATGTATCTTTAAAATCCCTTATCCAGTACTCCATTATTCTTTAAATGAAATGGGATGTTGGTACCTTTTATGTATATAGATTCTTTGGAAATTGATCTCTAGCCACACTTTAACTATTCACATTTGTGATCTGTACACACACACACTACTCGGTATGCAGTCTCTTAAAGGGTCCTGATTGTCCATAGCAAGCAATTTTTTTCTTGCCAATGTAGGAGTACCACAAGACAACAAACATCAAGTAAGTCAAACAGTGTGGATTTTAAGAGATTTCCAAACATAACAGACCACCTAATGTCCTGCCTTTGCCCGTCTTTGGTAAAACCTGGCCCAAAATAGTTGGTTGAAAACTTTTCCCAGAATGCAGTGTTATTGTTCCTTGCTTTGTGTGCAGTACAGTAACATACTACTGATATTTTTTAAAATATGGTTACATAACTAAAACAAAAAAGAGGTGTAATGACCCTCATAGAAATTCATATTATATGAATAACTGGGCCTCGGCAGTTGAATTTAGCTAAAGTGGTGCTACTAGCAAACTGCGAAATTGCAGCTCCTTTTATAATACACGCATTATACAGTATATTCTAAATATGTGTATGCTTCTAGGTTTAAATCTGTTCCCTTGAATGCCTTATCGCCTAAACTGCTTTACTGCCTGAATATCATGCTGAATATGTAATGACACAATAAAATGTCCTCTTATACACTTATTTTAGTCAAACCATGTTACCTCAGATAAATGTTTTCTCCATGACGCAGTTTCTTTGCAGCTCAGCCCCTCTTCTCCTTCATGTTTGCTGAACAAAGGAGTCCTGTGTACATTGCAGCTCAAGGTAGGGTAATTCAGCAATATATAGTGTAATAGAGGATCTGGTATATGTTAGATCTTAAATGTGTGGTGTACACTAAAATTTCACTTTGCAAAAATAAAACCTTAGCCTAATTAAAAATATTTACAATGTATGCTAAAAATCTGACCTTCGACATGTAAACTGAGTGCAACTTAGTTTACATTACTTTACATTAACGGGAAGGTGATGGAAGTTAACAGAGGCTCTTTCCTAGCCAACTGGATATCCGTTAGAAAGATCTATGTTTGGAGAGGGAGGTTTAAGTAATGTTAAACCAAACCCTGCCATGACCACTACCTTTTAGCTAAGAATTATAAAGTGTTCTCATTACATCTATCTGTAGTAGCGGAGAGAGACTTCTGACATCATTGTTTACCGCTTGCAAAAGATGGTACGCTTTTATTGCTAAAGCACGGCTGTCCTTGTTCTGGGACATGGTTTTCCTTTATAACTGTATTCATGTTGCTTTTGTAAACCTCTCTTAATCACTTCAGCCCCAGAAGGTTTTACCCCCTTAATGACCAGGCAATTTCTTCCGATACTGCGCTGCATTGCTTTAACTGACAATTGCGTGGTTGTGCGACACTGTACCCAAATAAAATTGATGTCTTTTTTTTTCCCCACAAATAGAGCTTTCTTTTGGTGGTATTTAGTCACCTCTGCGGTTTTTATTTTTTGTGCTATAAACAAAAAATGGCTGACAATTTAAAAAAAAAGAACAATATTTTTTACTTTCTGCTATAAAACATATTCAATAAAAAAGTGAATATAGGTCAATATATATTCTGCTACATATTTTTGGTAAAAAAAAAAAGTGTATCTATTGATTGGTTTGCACAAAAGTTATAGCGTCTACAAACTATGGGATATTTTTATAGATTTTTTTTTTTTTTTTTTACTAGTAATGGCGGCGATCAGCAATTTTTAGCTGGACTGTGACATTGCAATGGACAAATCGGATACCTAACTGCCCCTATTGACACTCTTTGGGGACACGTGACATTATTACAGTAATCAGTGCTAAAAAAAAAATGCACGGTTACTGTACTAATGACACTGATAGGCAAGGGGTTAACATCAGGGGCAATCAAAGGGTAAAAGTGTGTCCTTAGGGGCTGCTTTCTAGCTGTGGGGGATGTGCTTTGACTGGGGGAAAACAGAGATTCGTGTTTCTGCTTAGCAGAAACACAAGGTCTCCATTTTCCTCTTTGGCAGAACAGTGATCTGCCTTGTTTACATAGGCAGACTGCTACTCTGCCTCTTCTCAGAATGATCAGTTGGTTTTGGCCGACATTGTGTCTGCCGGACCAGTTGATTGGCTTCCGCAGTGTCTAATCACAGCAGGAGTGGGACAGAGCTGAAGAAAAAAAAACACGTGTGCGTGATTTTGCGCTTAAGGGCTGCCCTGCTGCAGTATGTATGTGGGATGGTCCTTAAGCAGTTAAAGCGGATCTTCACTGCATTGGAGCCCTAATAATGCTATTTCATTTGTTTTTAATACTCAAAGCAAACTCCCCCATCCATACTTGTCTCTGTGCTATATTTTGGTGAGAAATCTCTTTGAAAAACACCCCCCTAGCATTTCTTGCCGTGACCATCTTGCGTAAGACCCTGAGGCAGTTTTCAGGCATTTTAGCGCTAGAAATAGCACCTGAAAACTGCCTCCCATTCTCTGCAATGGGTGCTTTCACACCCAGGCGGTGCACATGCAGGACGTTCGGAGAAGTCCTGCAAGCAGAATCTTTGGGGCAGGTTGAAAGCGCTGTGTACAGCAATCCCAAAACGCCTCTGCTCATTGCAATGAATGGGCAGAGCTTCTGAAGTGCCCGAAAAGCACTTCAGAAGCACCGTAACATGGGAGTCTAAAGCCGCGTACACACGTAGCCGTCTGTCCGACGTACTTAGTCTGGCAGGCTTCCCGCCAGACTGTCCGTCGGACTTTCCGAACGGGCTACTTGCCCACACGCGGCACTTTTTCAGCGGACTAATACAGCGTACTAAGTCCGCTGTACTATCCGCCCTACTTTTGAAATGAACGGACTCGCCCACACACGCGGAGGAAAGTCTGCTCATTTCGAGTGCGTCTCCAGGTAGGCGGGCCCGCGAAGGAGACGTCGCTGGCCCCGCCGCCTGGTATGGACTTAAATGGGAACCCCAACGCCGAAAAAAATCGGTGTGGGGGTCCCCCCAAAGTCCACAACAGACCCTTGTCCGAGCACGCTACCCGGCCGTCCAGGAAAGGGGGGGCAAGTGAGCGCCCCCCCTCCTGAGCCGTACCAGGCCGCGTGCCCTCAACATGGGTGGTGCCTTGGGGAAGGGGGGCCGCGCGGCCCCCCCACCCCAAAGCACCTTGTCCCAATGTTGATGAGGACAAAGGCCTCTTCCCGACAACCCTGGCCGTTGGTTGTCAGGGTCTGCGGGCGGGGGGCTTATCGGAATCCGTGAGCCCCCTTTAATAAGGGGGCCCCCGGATACCGGCCCCCCACCCTATGTGAATGAATATGGGGTACAATGTACCCCTACCCATTCACCTGTAAAATAAAAGTACAAAAAAAACACAACACAGGAGATAAAATACTTTATTGCACAGCTCCGGGGGTCTTGGGTCTTCTCGCCGGACTCCTCCGCTATCTTCTTGTAGCTCTTTTGCTAGCGGAGGAGTCCGGCTTTCTTCCTCACCACCGGCCTCTTCTTCCGACTTCGGGGGTCTTGTCCCCCTCTTCGGGTCTTCTGTCGTCGCCGCTGCCGCCTTCCGTTCTTCTTCTTCAGATGTTGCCTCGCCAAATCCTCCGCTCACAATGACAGGGAACGGGCACGCGGCGATTTATATAGGGACAAGGGGCAGGGTCTTCGGTGAATGTCACATGGGTTCATGTCACATGGTGACCCCGCCCCCTTAAGATGTCACAGTCCCGGAGGATGCTGGGACTGTCACCATGTGACATCAACCCATGTGACATGAACCCATGTGACATCCACCGAAGACCCCGCCCCTTGTCCCTATATAAGTCGCCGCGTGCCCGTTCCCTGTCATTGTGAGCGGAGGACTCGGCGAGGCAACGTCTGAAGAAGAACAGAAGAACGGAAGGTGGCGGCGACGACAGAAGACCGGGCCACCACCTGTAAAAGAGATAGCGGAGGAGTCCGGCGAGAAGACCCCCGAAGACGGAAGACCCCCGGAGCTGTGCAATAAAGTATTTTATCTCGTGTGTTGTGTTTTTTTTGTACTTTTATTCTACAGGTGAGTGGGTAAGGGTACATTGTACCCCATATTCATTCACATAGGGTGGGGGGCCGGTATCCGGGGGCCCCCTTATTAAAGGGGGCTCCCGGATTCCGATAAGCCCCTCGCCCGCAGACCCCGACAACCAACGGCCAGGGTTGTCGGGAAGAGGCCCTTGTCCTCCTAAACATGGGGACAAGGTGCTTTGGGGTGGGGGGCCGCGCGGCCCCCCCTTCCCTAAGGCACCCTCCATGTTGAGGGCACGCGGCCTAGTACGGCTCAGGAGTGGGGGGCGCTCGCTCGCCCCTCCTTTCCTGGCCGGCCAGGTAGCGTGCTTGCACAAGGGTCTGTTGTGGACGTGGGGGGACCCCCACGCCGATTTTTTTCGGCGTTGGGGTTCCCCTTTAAGTCCATACCAGGTGGCGGGGCCAGCGACGTCTCCTTCGCGGGCTCCGCCTACCTGCAGACCCGCTCGAAATGAGCGGACTTTTCTCCGGGCGGGAAAAGTCTGCTCATTTCAAAAGTACGGCGGACTGGCATACACACGGCCAGATTGTCCGCCGAAATGCGAGTCCGGCGGGAAGATTGGAGTGTAACACGGCATTCTAAGTCTGCCGTACTTTCGGGTCAAAAAAGTATGCCGGAGGCTACACACGGGGGGATTGTCCGGCGGACTTGAGTTTGCCGGACTTTTCCACCCGCTTGTTTGATCGTGTGTACGCGGCATAACACCTTCTTTGAGGTTAAAAGTGCCCCACTAGCACCCAAAAAGCGGCACAACAGCACCACTTTAAGAGCAGTAAAGTGCTGCTAAAACGAGCAGCCCTTTACCGCACCCCTAGCCCCAGTATGAAAGGGGTCTTAGGGGAAATGATTCATGCAGTATTTTCTTCCTGGAATCCATCTGCCCTTAGCTCATGTATGCATGCAGGAGAGGGTTCTTAGCTGGGAAATCCCTCTCCTGAAGACTCCTGGGATGTATGACATAATTTGCCTAGGCAGGAAACCAGGACTTGCCTGAAGAAATGTAAAAAAAGTTTAAACCCAAGTAAATAAGACTTTACTATCTCTTTACTAATGCTAGCAGCATGAGGATTAAAAATAATCCATGTTGATTGGGAGACTGAGGTTCTATAACTCCACATCTGTTCAAATTGCTATAAGGGTCCATGCACACTAGGAGGAGCAGAAAAAAATACCATCACCTCTGCCACAAAAAAACAGCATAAAAAATACTCACAGTAGCTTATATTGCCAGAGTTTAGGAGAGTTTATAGGTATTTTCTTTTATAATCATTTTTTTGCCAAAACATTCCCCTCTGCTCATTTTTTCAATGTAAACTTGAAACCGAAAAAACACATTTTATGAGTGTCATCTTTTTTCTGCCTAGAAATGCTCAAAAACGCGTTTGTGATGTTTTCTTTTTTCTGCCTCTAAACTCTCCTCCTAAAGTGGAGTTCCAGCCACTTTTACAATTTTGTCTTAACACCCCTTTCACACCAGGGCGTTTTCCGTTGCAATCCGCCCTAAAGAAGCTGCACTATTGTGTGTAGTGTGAAAGCCCCGAGGGCTTTCACACTATAGCGGTGCGCTGGCAGGACGTCGGAAAAAAGTCCTGCCAGCAGCTTCTTTGGAGCGGTGAAGGAGCGGTGTGTTTACCGCTCCTCCACCGCTGCTCCCCATTGAAATCAATGGGGCAGCGCTGTAATACCGCCGGCAAAACACCGCTATTGCGGCGTATTGCCGACGGTTTTAACCCTTTCTCGGCCACTAGCGGCCGAAATGCGCCACAAATCCGGTGGTGAAACGCGGCTAAAAACGCAATTGGCGGTGTGGTGTGAAAGGGGTCTTAGGGTCCATGCAAACTGGGTGTAAAAATGCTGCTTCTACGGAAGTTTTGTGGCCTTCCCTGACGTCGCTGTAGTGTGAAAGCCCTCGGGCTTTCACACTACAGACAATGGTGCAGCTTTTTTAGGGTGGATTGCAGGCGCTATTTCTAACGCTATAGCGCTTGCAAAACGCCCTGGTGTAAAAGGGGTCTAAGGGGTAATTACCAGGAATATTTTTATAGTCAAGTTCTTCAAAGGAGGTGAACTTTTTACTAGAAGCTATTTTGACTAAACCTTGTAATGCCAACATGACTAATGTTTATACCACATATGTCTCCTATGAAGAAAATGTTGGAAGTCCCTGGTCATCTGGCATCTGCTGGGTTAAAGCTTGGGATAATAATGCCACATTCTTGTCTTCTACAGCTAGACTGCTAAGCAATGCAGCACATTCCAAAGGGCAGCTCTGCGATACAGGATCTCACTCAGGTGCCATATTTATACAAGCTGGTCTTCTCCAATCTTTATACAGGTACAACATGTATTCTACAATTTTGTTTGTCCTGCTCACACTATACTTTTTAGTTTATGTTCTTAGTGAAAAGGAGAAAAAAAAACCAACCTCTTCAGGGAACCAACTTTAAACATGATATAGCCCTGTCAATTTGAATTCTACTTGGCATAAGCAAAATACCCTCTTTTAAATATATTAAAGGGAATCTCTCAGGGGGAGGGATATAAGA